>NC_070581.1:2312763-2350263 GCF_027409825.1 Scomber japonicus
GGATAAATGGTATGGAAAATGAATGAATGAATAATCAAATCTGCATCAGTAAAATGAACATTTTAGGGGTCTGTGCCCCCTCTCACCCCAGTGTACAGTTGCTGATCCTGACCATAGCTTTACCACCGTGTTGCCACACCATAAAACATATTTTTAAACACTGTATTTTAACTGTTTTGGAGGCCACAAACAAATGATATTATCCTGTTGCATGTGTCATGGAGTTCATGGATCAGCTATGTATTGTGTAGTTTCATTTGGAGGATGTGTTTTTACATGATGTGTGAAGTAACAGACGTGTTGTACAGTAGGATGATATTTTGGGGCTGTCTTCAGGCCTGCTGCCAGAGAACAACATGTTCCTGAACATATAGAACAACAGGGTGGGGCTCAACAGCACATGTACAGAGAGAGAGAGAGGGGGGGGGGGGGGTAGGGGTTATATGCTTCACTAGTATCAATGTACAGGACAGTAAACATTTCCCTCCTCAAAGCTTGAATGCGTCCCAGAGGTTGTTTATTTATTGATTGATTGATTTTTTTCTGTGTCTAAAGAAACCAAACTATAGGTTTAAAAGCTGTGAACTGCTCCTAAAGCTGCTCAATCACACTGACAATGACATCATCAGACACATACATCAGTCACCAATGATCAGTCAGGACAAGATAACAAAACATGAATTTTGATGTTGAACTGATTGAGGAAATGAGAATAAAAGGCTAGTTCAGTCAGGATATAACAGTGGAGCCTTCAAATTCAACTTAAAAAAAAACTTTTCATAATCAATTGTCAAAAAGTATTTTGTGATGCAATTATTAGGCATTTACTACTACCATTTCACTGTAATTAGAGGATCCATTGCAGGTTGTAAGCAATTCATTCTGATTTGATTAAGAAAGGAACATTTGATGTCATTATAGGACTGTAAGTTTAGAATCATCTTCCTTGTTTTTTAGTCAGTATTGTAAAATAGCTGAGAGAAAACAGAGTTGAAAATAGTAAATGAATGATTTCTTGATCTTCAAGTATTCCATTAGGATCTTTCCTTTCAACTTCTGTTCTCTAATGAGTGACGGTGAGACTTTGTAACTGATATTTTACTCAGTCTGGACATCTTAAGTAACCAATATAATGTTCTTAATGCACTGTTTGATATAGTTAATGTGATCATTAATGGCTTTAATGGCTTTTCCCTCTCTGTTTAGGCTTTATCTCCTCATAGTCCTAACAAGTATTGATCTGGGTTAATGTCTTGTAATATGTCTTTGAATTCATGTACTCTAATGACAGCATCAAGTTGTTTGAAGTATACTGTAAGTTTTCATGAGTCATTTTGTCCAGGAAGTGACTAGTTCCTTTGTTACTTTGGTTTGAATCTCTGTTCTGTTGCTGTTTCAAGGTTGTGTTGTAAGCTTTTTACACCTTCATAAAAAACAACTGAAGGTGGAGTACAGAGTATGCTTAATATGTTTCTTTCTTGTTCCTTCACTGTGATGTTCTGTGTGCAGAATGTGTGACATCACAACTAGTTTGTAATAAGGAATACCTCATATAATGGAAATGTAATTTGAGGAGGAGTGAGAGTCTAACTATAGCATTTATTACTCAACCTGACAAGAATAACATTTAGTAGGAATCATTTTGATGTGCATTTACATTTCTTTGGTACAGTAACTCAGCAGCACACATGGGTCAACCCAAACAAACAAGCTTCAGAGGGCTGCTGTCTCTGTCTCTGTCTCTGTCTCTCAGAACAGGATGACCCACTTCTTCTGTGGTGCTGCCTTGTTCCAGGACGGCACGTGGACCCTGCAGCAGCCAAACACTGACACACACACACACACACACACACACACACACACACACACACACACACACACACACACAGATATATTGAATCAAGGCTAAAATCTGCCTTGTTCATCCAAATCTGTTTCAATCTCAATCTGTCACTCCTCTCTCTCTGACTGGAGAGTACGACTGATGAGCTATTTTTAGATCAGTATTATGACTTGTCTGCTGTTCTCACACAAACTGACAGATTCACTGCATTTCTAACTGTCCATACATGATGAAACCTTATGATTGTTTTATTAAAGTACAATACACTCATTCACATATACACATTCATACAGTAATTGCAGAGGCTGCCATCCAAGGTGCAAATATCAGGATCTAATATAATGCACATTCTCTCACACACACACACACACACACACACACACACACACACACACACACACACACACACACACACACACACACACACACACACACACACACATATGTCACATGTATATTATCAAAAGATCCTATGAATGAAAAACTTGTTCATAGGTGTGTCAAATATAGAAATTATAGGACAACATATTGCGGACAAATTGACCATTCTCTTTCTGTGCAAAAATGTATAAACATTGATCTGAAGCTAATATGAAATGAGTCAAATTAAATCTGTTTCAATGTTACAGTGTTTTTAGTAGCAAAGTATTTTTGTTACTATACTTCCACCACAGCTCAACAGGAAACACTAAGAGGGAATTTGATGCTAAAAAGACTGTAAATGTGTCAGATATCACTTGATATGACTAACTCACACTGATGAAGCTCAACAGAAGCTGATAAACTTTTTTGTTTTTTAAATCTGCATTAATGAGTAATCGGTGTTGATGACACTGTTGTACAGTTGATTGTTGAAGTTGATTGATGTGTGTGATGTCCATAGCCTTTTATTTCATTGATTGTTGGTCATTTTTGTTTCATTGCAAGTACTGTGTATCTATAATTAACTTTAGTAACGTTGCACTGAGAGAATTTGTATTTGCTTTAAAAAAATTGATTCAACCAATTTTGAAATCATTGCTAATTCATTTTCTGTTGACTGACGGATCGATACATCATTGCAACTGTAGTCTGTAACCATTGTTTACCTGAGGTTGACACCAGAGGGAGATGAGATGAGATATTTTTATCTATTTCAATCTTCTCATCTGAGTTAAATCACATGTTGAAGCATCCTCCATTATAAGTAAAAATCAGTGTAAATCATTTCCACCTGCTTATCCTGTGCAGTGACCTGCATGTCTCTTCCTGAACTCGTGTCTTACCCATTGCAAGGATGGGAAGTGTTCACAGGTAAACATAGATGTGCCTAATCCTAATCCACAGGCCTTTAATCTGCTGAGAGAACAAGCTGTGGACGCGCTTGCCTCCTCATAGCCTGGCCTGGATGACGGGTCCTCAGTCCAACCTTTCCACTGAGCATGACACAGCAGGAAAATAGAGTACACACACACAGAACAGCAGATTACATCCACATGTTCACATTCAGACTGCAATCTGTCATTCTGCTTCTTATTTACTGATTTTTAGGGAGCATGGGTCTCTTTCGTTCACAATGCAGTATTTTCACACCATGAGCATTTTGAAAGTTAGGCTTTTCATTCAGTTTTATTTATTTATTTATATTTCAGATTAGATAGCAGAGCAAAACACTCAACATGTCATTTTTAATTATTTTGAGCTGAAAATGATTGCATCAATTCCAGCTCAGCTTGATGTAAATGGAAAACTAAATAAAATGAATTCTGTAAATGTACTATCTGTCTGTGTAGATGTCTCAATGTTACATCTGTACCCAACGTGTCCTTTTGTGTCACTGTTGACATAAGTGTATATTAAAAACTCATTAAAAATGCCAATGCCCCTTTTTTAAATAGATGATGACTTCTTGTGTTTTGGTTGAGATACAATTTTATTGTATCTTTTACAGTATCAACAAAGTGAATGATGTAGCTCTAATCATTCACACAGATCTGAGTTTTGAGTAAACAAAACATACACATTTTTGATAATACAAAATATTAAAAACATTAACAGGGAAGAATGTAAAATATATGTGAAATGAAAAATAGATATAAAACAAATATTAATGTGTAAATGATCAGCCTCTCTGTAATAACACCGTCTGTATATGCACAATATACAACCACTGAATGCAATATTTGAGTTGCTGACAAAGTGGACACATGAAGGTTTCACAGGACAACAGTTGAGTGTTTTATTCATTTTAGTGTGTGTGTGTGTGTGTGTGTGTGTGTGTGTGTGTGTGTGTGTGTGTGTGTGTG
This sequence comes from Scomber japonicus, assembly GCF_027409825.1. Classification (NCBI taxonomy): domain Eukaryota; kingdom Metazoa; phylum Chordata; class Actinopteri; order Scombriformes; family Scombridae; genus Scomber; species Scomber japonicus. The sequence goes on from NC_070581.1 coordinate 2,316,892, forward strand.
TGTGTGTGTTGTGAGCAGCAGCACACAGCGTTCAGTACACAATGTCCCAGCACATTTACAGCGCTGTGTCCTCTGTCTGGGAACTGATGGCTAGAAGCTGAAATGAAAGCTCAGTTCATGCATGAACCTCAGCAGCAGCAGCAGCAGCAGCAGCTCCATGGACAGAACAGCGCTGCCCTCTAGACGTCAGCAAAGGGAAGGACCACAGACCCTCCTGCTAGCTCTTTACTGTTGATGCATGAAAAGTCAGGAGGAAGGAGGGGACAGAGATTGGTGCTGAGATTGGATTATAATAATAATAATAATAATAATAATAATAATAATAATAATAATAATAATAATAATATAAATATGTTTTCTCAGGAAAAGAAAAGTTTAAACTGTAAGTTCAGAGATGCATGGGTTGAGAACAGCAAAAGATAACATTACAAAAATTAGGGAAGACAGAGAAATATATCAAATGTGATCAAAGCATAAATATACTGTACATACATTTAAACATAAAACAGCAACTAGAATCAATAAACAGAATGATAAAATATAGATAAAATGCTGTTAAAACTGGATTAAAAAAAACGACACAACTAATACTAGACACACCAGATAATACTCACATACCAAATGACAATGGGAAATAGAGCTGAATACAAAGGTGGACGATGACGCCTGGGTGCAGCAGGAGGGTTGGGATCCATATTGATTGGAAAGATTCTTTAGGACCCTACTGGCAGCCAGTGCTTTAAAAACTATCCTAACCCCGGTTCGAATCCCGCACCGAGCGGTCGTATCCTGCGTGTCATTCCCCCTCTCTCTGCCTGTTTCCTGTTTATCTCCACTGTCCTGTACATTAAAGGCAAAAAAGCCTGAAAAAACATACTTAAAAAAAAAAAAAAAAAAAGTCACTCTTCCGAGGAATAAAAAAAACTACCAATACCATTAACTATGAACAGTGACTAACTATTTGGAGGTGCTGATTCTCATCCCGGCCGCTTCACACTCGACTGCAAACTGATCCAGTGAGAGCTGGAGGTCACGGTCTGATGAAGCCAACAGGACCACATCATCTGCAAAAAGCAGTGACCCAATCCTGAGGTCACCAAACCGGACCCCCTCCACACTCTGGCTGCGCCTAGAAATCCTGTCCATAAAAATTATGAACAGGATCGGTGACAAAGGGCCAGCCCTGGCGGAGTCCAACCCTCACTGGAAACACGTCCGACTTATTGCCGGAAATGCGGACCAAGCTCTGACACCGGTCATACAGGGAACGGACGGCCCTTATCAGGGAGTCTGATACCCCATACTCCCGGAGAACCCCCCACAGGATCCCCCGAGGGACACGGTCGAATGCCTTCTCCAAGTCCATAAAACACATGTGGACTGGTTGGGCAAACTCCCATGCACCCTCAAAGATCCTGCAGAGGGTGTAGAGCTGGTCCACTGTTCCACGGCCCGGACGAAAACCACACTGCTCCTCCTGAATCCGAGATTCGACTATCCGACGGACCCTCCTCTCCAGCACCCCTGAATAGACCTTACCAGGGAGGCTGAGGAGTGTGATTCCCCTGTAATTGGAACACACCCTCCGGTCTTAAAAAGGGGGACCACCACCCCAGTCTGCCAATCCAGAGGCACTGCCCCCGATGTCCACGTGATGCTGCAGAGTCGTGTCAACCATGCCGTCCGGAAGTCTTTTTCCATGGCCTCACCGAACTCCTCCCATGTCCGGGTTTTTGCCTCAGCGACCGCCCTAGCTGCGCTCCGCTTGGTCTGCTGGTACCTGTCTGCTGCCTCCGGAGTCCTACAGGCCAAAAAGGACCTATAGGACTCCTTCTTCAGCTTGACGGCATCCCTCACCGCCGGTGTCCACCAGCGGGTTCGGGGATTGCCGCCCCGACAGGCACCGACCACCTTGCGGCCACAGCTCCGGTCAGCCGCCTTAACAATGGAGGCACGGAACATGGCCCACTCGGACTCAATGTCCCCCGCCTCCCCCGGTACATGGTTGAAGCTCTCCCGGAGGTGTGAGTTGAAACTCTCTCTGACAGGAGACTCTGCCAGACGTTCCCAGCAGACCCTCACAATGCGTTTGGGCCTGCCAGGTCTGACCGGCATCCTCCCCCACCATCGGAGCCAACCGAGGATCGGACCGCCAAGGTCCCCGCCTTCGGCTGCCGCCCAGCTCACTACACACCCGACCCCTTTGGCCCCTCTCACTGGTGGTGGGTCTGTGGGAGAGGGGTCCCATGTCCCTTTTTCGGGCTGTGCCCGGCCGGGCCCCATGGGTGAAGGCCCGGCCACCAAGCGCTCGCCTCCGAGCCCCACCCCGAGGCCTGGCTCCAGGGGGGGCCCCGGTGACCCGCGTCCGGGCAAGGGACACGAAAGACCAACTATGTTGCTCGTCATTGGGGTCTTCTGAGCTACTTTTTGTCTGGCCCCCCGGGACCTGTTTGCCATGGGAGACTCTACCATGGGGCATAAAGCCCCCGACATCTGAGCTCCTGGGGTCATTGGGACACGCAAACCCCTCCACCACGGTAAGGTAGTAGCTCAGGGCTCAATCAATCAATCAATCTTTATTTGTATCACAACAACGTTATCTCAAGGCACTTTACACATAGAGCAGGTTCTAAACAGAACTCTTCAGGGCGAATACTTATGAATCAGTGACTGGACCTTCAGACACAGGTGTTTTTATACTACAGTGTCTGCTGAGGACACCTGGCTTTGTTTTGCTGTGTCTTGAATGTGTACACCTTTTGAGAAATCTATCGATAACATGGCGGCTTAATGAACACTCGCATGTCATTTACATATGTTTTATATTTTCACTATATAATATATCCACTCACACTAATGCAAATTCATTTCCAGAGATAATAAATGCTTCACTCCACCATGCCAACACTCCACTCTTTCCTTTCTACACTACTGGACAGCATACTCTGCTCTCAGGCACAGAGCTGAGCAGCTCACTCTTGGCTTCATTCAAAGTTTATCAATATTAAACATGACCAATTTGTTCCAAATTCAACACTGACACAAAATAATCATTTAAATCTCAAATGTTATGGTTCCTAATTACTGTATTGATATTGAATGTCAGGCAATCCTGCTTTTAAGACAACCCACCCTTTTTCAACACCTGTTTTTAGAAAAATACTTTTTGAATCTTATATTCGCTGCAGTTACAGTGCTAAGATATATAATTTACTATTTAGGTTATAATGTAACTAAAAAAGTGCGTCCTCAAAAAAAAAGAAAATCGCCAGTTTTCTAGACTAATGCCGCTCATTTCCACATCAAGTTGGTGCAGTGGGCGATGAGGCGCCCCTACTATCACGTCAACTTGCTGCTGAGAGTCATGTATACAGGTTGTGTGTGTCAGAAGAAAAAGCAAAGGGGAGGGGGCGGGGGATCAACTTGCGACTGCAGAGGCTGTGAGCAGGTTGTGAGTGAGTGTCACTCTCAGAGGAAAAGCAAGGGGGGGGGGGGGGGTAGACTGACCTGTGATGATTATGATCCCAGGCCACACAACACAAACTGCTGCTTCCAAATAAATAGTAATACATTTACTAATAATAATATAAATTAATACAGACCCGTTATAGCTACATGTAAGTTATTGGGTTATGTGAAAATGCAATAAATTAATAAATAAATAAAATGCAAAAAAACCCCAAAACATTTACATAATATATTTCATTTATTCACCTTATTTTTGTGTGGTGAAGGATTTGTGCAATTTACATTGGTGTTAACATACTACATGTCATTTATTTATCTTAATTTCTTATATCATAACGTAATAAAATAACAGTATTGTGCTTGTGGTGTGTGCGTGTGTTCACTTAAATAACATTGAAATATGCGCCAGTGACTTTAAACCTGTTTTTTATTGGTCAGTAGCACAATCGCTTTCCTCTGCCTTAAAATCTCATTTTGACACCAACACGCCCATATGCGCACAGACTGGTGCAAGTGCATTGGCTATTTAGACAACGTGGGCGCAGGAAGCGAAAATGACAACTGCGCCGGGGGAAACTAACACGACCGCCATCCGCTGTTCGCCGACCGCAAGATGGGGCCCTGAAGTCACTGGCGCATATTTCACGGTTATTTTAAGAGCGCTTTATGGACAGTACCTTGGACAGTGCCGCTGCGGACAGTCCTACAAAATGTATGAAGGGTTAACATGATTAAAACTGTTTATGAACAATATTTCAGACATATTCTTGAGATGACATGGGTCAGGTTTACATTCTTTCAACAATTAAAACTCTGCTGAGTTTACCTGTTACTCCATGACTGAACAAAATGATTTTAAAGAGAACTAAAACTGTAATTAAAAGATAAATACATTAAAACAAAGCACCATGATGTCTGTGTGGTGCAGCTGCATGCACAGTGACCTGACGAGAGGAGATGTGAAAACATGCAGCACAGAGTGAGTTGTTGGTGTTTTTGTGCTTCTGGAGGAAAGCTGCTCCGCTGCCACAATACATCTGTATTAATCTGTTAATGAATGTGATTCTTACAGAGTCTGTTATCAACAGCTGTTTATACTGTAGGACTGATGTGTTGATAAGTCTGCAGCCTCTGAGATGCTGCACAGAGCACAGTGTCATTACACACAGCCTTACTGTTTATTAAATCAGCTGATGACACCAGACTGCTCCAGTATAACCACACACGCCTCTACACTCATCACACTGGTCAGTTATAACTCTATATTCTTTCTTTTTATGAATTAAATGTGAGGTTAGCAGCTCATCAGCCAACTTTCTTTTTAGCAAAAGTAACTTGTGTTTTATTCTTGAAACTCATTTTTTGACAAATGCACCATTATAATATTAATCCGCCAAAGTAACAGCGCTTTTAAAGGGAAAATGGGGCCCTTAATGTAACAGGCAGAAACCTGTCAAAACTGGTGGTGGAAATGTCAAAGAAAATCAAATTACACTTATAGACTGCCCCCTTGTGGTAAATAATCATCACTCATGCAACACAATATGCACATGTCCAATATCTGATGGGATCAATAAATGATTATGATAATTAGGGTCATCTTGGGTCCCAACATTTTTCCTTAAATATTTCTTTAACTGTCAGAGAACTGACAGTCACTCAACAGTTTCTTAAACAATCAATTTTTTGAAGGCATTAAAATGCTTCATTTCAATGAATCATTTTGCCAGACAGAGGTGAAGACTGAATCAGTGATGCATGTGATTTTCTGTGGAATAGAATAGAATCATGGTTTGGGGGCTAACACAGCCTCAAATAGACTGTATTTCTTGCATTTGGAAGGAATCGTCCGTGTGGACATATGAAATAAAAGAATACTAATTAAAATGATCTATGCAAATAAGTATGCTCATCTTTTCATGACATCAATGCTGTGTATTTGTGAAAGATGATGTTAAAAGCAGATATATCTTCCAAATTTCTCTACAAACACTTTGTCTCAATTCTGAGCGCACAATACTGTAGTTCAGACATTGTTAGTTCAGAGATATTAAACAACAAAGAAATTTCCTATAAGTGTGCATTAATCATCTTTCTCACTCAGTTTTACATTGTTCTGTATACTCCCGAACCCTCAGACACACCCTTGTTCTTCTGATTATTCTTTCTGAGTAATTTGTCTCCAAACAGATAAATAGTTTCTTCATGTAATTAAATTTACATTCAAAGGCTTTATTGGAATAAAAGTTACAACTACAATTTTGCCAAAAGTACAAATTGAACAATACAAACACAATACAGAGAAATGTTTATATGTATCTTTCTGTGTGTGTGTGTGTGTGTGTGTGTGCGTGTGTGTGTGTGTGCGCGTGCGCTTGCGTGCGTACAACAAAAACATGACATTCACAAAAGTACTCAATATCAATATAAGCATGTGTATAATAGGCTATGACAGGATACTTATTTGTCATATTAAGTGATGTTTTTTAATTGTGTCCTTCATTTTGTGTCATGTAGTCGGCTGTGGCTCAAGAGGTAGAGCGGTCGTCCACCAATTGGAAGATTGGCGGTTCGATTTTACAGTCCTTGAGTATGTGTCCTTGAGCAAGATACTTAACCCTAAATTGCTCCTGATGGCTGCACCAACACTGTATGAATGGTTAGTTTCCTCCTGATCAGCAGGTTGGTACTCTGTGTGGTAGCTCCTGTCATCAGTGTATGAATGTGGCATGCAATGTAAAGAGTGCTTGGAGTGGTCTAAAATGACTAGAAAAGTGCTATATAAGTACAGGCCATTTACATGCAGCTAAGTATGCTACATGTCTCTCTCTCAATAGAATCCGTTGCTTCACAGTTTTGTGAAGTTTGGGATTAACAAATCAAATTTCTTTAAAGCCTGTGTAAAGTAAGAATAAATATGTGTTCTGAGTTTGACATACCACAGAAAAGTGTTTTGTTAACCACACTGCAAACATAAAAAAATCGCCAAATATATGAAATTAGGTTTCAAAGTTGTGTAAAACTCAGCCTCTTTCTCTGCTACCAAACGCTGTGGGAGTGCCCGCCGAGTTCGGTGGCTAGCTTGACTGCTAGCTCGGCAGCTAACTCAGTTAACTGGTTAACTGTGGAGTATAGTAGTAGTAGTGTGTGCTGAATGTATTTATACCTCTACAGCAGCGGTGGCGGGTTTATGCTATGTAACACAGCAGTGATTTTCAGACCCGCCCACTAAATCCTGAACACAGAAATCTTGAAACACAGTTTGTGAAGCCTAGCTCCACAATTCAAATCTAAATGGTTGAAATGCTTTTTACACCTTTTTTAGAAATACATTTATGACCTATTTGATGTGTTTAGAAGAAAATGTCTGAATTCACTTTACACAGTCTTTAAGCATTCCACTCTGATGTTGATATATTTATCACATTTTAAGAGGAGGTGCATCTCTGTCTCTACCTCGCCTGTTGTGCAGTGACCACAGACTTTTCCTTGTCAGAGGCTATGAATTCATCTGTCTCTGCTTTGTATTTCTTATAGTAAAGAGATGCTCTGCTGACTTATATTCATGTTTAGGGCCAAATAGCAATTAAGTTCGTTTTGAGCTTTGGTTTGATTTTTCCAATGTTCTAGACAGCCATCTTTTGTTAGGGTTAGGGTTAATAATTTGGTTTACTCTGATTAGTGTTTGTAAAGCAGTACTGATCTGAGGTTGAACAGTATTGGGTGTTACTTGATCAGTAAGTCTCAAGACGACCTGACAGTAGCGACTCTCCTGGGGATTCAGTTCCTGGGTTTGTAGTGCCTGGAATCTTAGTGTCTTGAGGGCTCAATTTGAGATGACATCAAAAAAGGTCAAATCCACAAAGAATGGATTGTGCCCTCTAATAGCACCATAAATTGCGCAGCATTTGTACCCATAACCTTACCTGTTTTAAGGCCTTATGGCCCTATGCTAGGTCATACATGGTAATGTCACAATCATGAAGTTGCTTAAGTTTTATTTTTGCTGTGGTGCTTTAACATCTTACTGTCAAATAAACAAGTATAAGTATGGAACCCTGTTCAAACCTTTATGGACATTATTTATAGAGTGCAGATCAAGTAGTTGGATTGGGCAGCACATTTTATAGGCATGTATAAATTTGAGAGAGCTGTGTCTTCCTGCTCTAATCCCACACATATTGGCCTTTATCTCCAGAGCAAATAAAACTGATTCTTGAGATTCATCTGGAGAGACTGTGAGTCACATTGATTTAGGATGTGGTTGCTGAATCTGCCTTGGTTTTAGCCAAGGGATAAAAAGAAATGAATCTTACGTATGTTTGCCACATCAGGGTGTTTTAATTGGATTTACTGTAATTTGGATTACAGATAACAGATTTCTGTTCAAAGTCAGTACATTCGTTTTATATATTTCATACCCAACCACTGCTGGTCATCCTGTAGAGATGCAATCATTTGTTACATCTCCTTGTACAGTGTGGTGTCCATGCTGTGAATCATGGACAGTGACACTGGCAACCATTCTTAACCTCTCTCATGGGATGTTCCATTATGTCATATTGTCAAGCTCCAACTGCAGCGCTGGGAGCTACATTTCCACTCCAGCACTGAGGTGTTGAGCAGGATTACGGCCAAAGAGATCTGATCTCATTCACTGTTTGCAGGAGGTCATCTCTTTCTTTTGTTCTTTGATCTTGAGTGTGTTGAATAAGTTATTTCATGTTATTTTCCATTTCATGATTCCTCCTGTTTCAATGATTTCTATTCACAATAATGTGATTGAATTTATTTTGTATGTTACTTTCTTTCAAAACACCTGAAGGAAAGAATAATGAATGCTTTGAAAACCTGCTGACTGCTTCTCCTGTCTTTATAGCCATTAAGTTCAGTGTATTCTTCTACAACAAATGGTCCTTCAAACTGGATAAAAAAATGAGACTTCAGAATTGAGAATCAGTCACCTTTACCATATCGCCAGCTGGTGAGTCTTCATCCAGATATCAAGTACAAATTGCACTTACTGCACAAGATTTGAATTTTATGGAGCCCTCTTCAAATGTTATGACAGCATTACCATCACTGTTGCCTTAAATTATTAAGTTTAAGCCCCTGGTTTTCATTGGTTCGGATCATCCATATCTGATTGTTCCAATCCAGTCTCTTTGCATCAGTTCAGTTCCTACTGGCCAATTTTCACCTGGCACAGGCCAGGAATTTCTTTCAGCATTTTCTTTTCATGATGAAAAACTTCTTTGGTGAAATGACCCATTGATGTTGGATTGGAAGGGCAGTCATTAGATAATTAGATCCTAATGTCCAAAAAATGTCAGTCTTACCCATTACATGACTGCATTTGTACAAGCCACACACCTTATAGCTCCAGCTAGTTGTAGGTTTGGTGTAAGTCAGAAGTTGCAAAATTCAATTCAATTCAATTGAAGGCCAAGTTCAGACAGAATAACACCATGATATTGAGTACCAGTTGTAATGTAAATCTAATGTAAACAGTAAGCCTGTCTTTTAGAATGGGTTCACACATTTTCAAGTCTGTCTTAAACAGTCATGTTTGTTAATGACCATTACAATTCCTTTATAATTTCTTAGACCCCTTCATAATGCTTACAATGTAAGTGATGGAGGACAAAGTCCATAGTCTTCCTTCTGGGCAAAAGTGTATTTAAATCTGAAGTTAATAAGAAGCTTCAGCCATCCAAATGAGTCAAATCAAGTAGATATGTTTCAACTTTATACTCTCTATTTTTGTTACTATACTGTACTTCACTGCACTTAACAGGGAAACACTGTCAGAAGAAACACAAAGAAGGAATTTGATGCTAAAATATGTAAATGTGGCCGCTATGCACTTGATATGACAAACTAAGACTGCTGATGCTTCAGATTAACATCCTGTCTTGACTGTGTTACCACATTCAGATAAGTAAGAAGACAGCACCTTTGTTACACAGGGCTACAACAGGTCAGAAAGTGGCCTACAGCAGCACAATCTCAAACAAATGCTTTTGCTACCAACTCTAAAAGACAAAGGAGTAGCCGGTATTATGCTGGTTTATCAACATCTGAGATGGGTGACTTGACAAAGATGACGATCAAAAAGTTTCATCCCACATTTCCCATGTGTGTATTCAGGGTTCAGTCTGCAAACAACAGCATAAGTCTTAGCTGCTAATGAGTTTGTCACATCTCACACATAAAGGCACCATTACTAATCAACTGAAGTGAACGTCCCCTGTCCTTGCCGATCATGAGTGTTGAGCTGTTCAGTCACTGGATCATATTCTCATCAGCCACTCTGTCCTAAACATGAGAGAGACATTTAAAAAGCCTGATAAGAACAGACCATTAAAACAAAGGCATGCTGGCAGAAAGATGATTGCAGCGCAGAGGACAAAAAGAGACGTTCAAGGTCTAAGCTAAATATAGTTATGTAGATGAAACCAGAAAGTGTGGCTAATATACATTCACTGATGTTTTATTTTGTGGGTAGGGGAGTGCAGGGTGGAATGAGTCATTTTTTACTCTAACTCTAATACTGCTGCTTAATAAGAGGAAAGGGGGAAATTATGATTAATCAGTAAAATAGAAATTACAGTCTTTACAAATGTCGCTTTAACTCTCACTTACTATACAAGACTTTCACCTTCTCCAGATAGTGTTTAATGCAATCATCTGTTTAAAGGCATGTCAGATTGGTAGTTTTTTCCTGGAGCACCACAGAGATTCTGTTTGCAGGGATTTAATGAATGAGCTGGATGTTAGATTTCATTTGTAGTATCACTATGAAAGAATAATAATTTTAACTTCAAGATACACAAAGGAAATTAGAAAATGATGAGGAAGGAATAATAAGAAAGGTGAGTCATCTAAGCACAGACAAGAAGAAAATAAAGACACAGAAACAAAAAAATATGGAATAAAGGAATGTTCATGCAATTTTGTAACTGCTTATTTGTCACAAATTCATGGAACCCATAAAATGTTATGGTGTGCTGGTTTGTTCTCTTCACTTTCTGTCTCGAAACTTAGTTTTAACTAAATAGTTGATGGTTCTGTTGGTTTGTATTGAGATGTGTTTCCAACATTGTTGACTGTCTTTGACATCTGCCATGTACTGTAGATGGAGTACTTATGGTTGGGTTGGGTTATGATATTTTCTCACAATGGAGAACACATGTAATGCTTTAGATTATGGCTTGCAATGTAGAATGTAATTATTCACTTTACTGTGTATAGATTACCAGTACAGTGTATACAGATACTGTAGATGTAGGTAGAATCAATCAATCAATCAATCAATCAATCAATCAATCAATCAATCAATCAATCAATCAATCAATCAATGTATAGCGCCAAATCACAACAAAAGCCATCTCAAGGCAGTTTACACATAGAGCAGGTCTAGACTGTACAATTCAATTCAATTTGATTTAATAATAAAGATGAATAAAGAGGAGAGAAAGAAAGGAGATACGAGCCAGTGTGTGCCTGTATGTACCTGTGTGTGTGTGTGATTGTGTGTTTGTCACGACACACACACACGTTTTTTTCAATACACACATAAATTACACACTAACACCCATGCCAACACATCCAGGTCATTTTGGATGTAACACATTTTCATTGGTCTGCTGTGCTTCATAATACAGAACGAGCAAGACTGGGGAATTCTCCCATAGGTTAAATACAGTTCAAATCAAGTCATCAAACAATAAAAACTAACATTTTGAAGCCTTGGCTCAAAAATGACAGAACAGAACACAGGAATGCATGAAAGACTCATTTTTTGGCTGGAGAGTTAAAAAATGTAGTTATAATGGGTTTTAGTGGGGACATTACCCTAAGGAACCCAGAGGAAGTTTTTTTTAAATCTGACACTGCACAAAATTGCTAATCATTGACATCTCAAAGGCTGTGATAATCCCCCCCAAATAATTCACATATGAAACACATGATTTAATATTTGTGGGTTTTTTACATTCAAAAAAATCCTGAAAATGAATAAATATTTGATAATTATTTAATTATCATTTTTTCAGCATAATTTTGAGACAGGATGTGTTTGATTTTTGCAGTATTATGTAGATCAAAAAAGGCACTCCTTTAAAATTCCTAGGTTCCTTATGGTGCAAGAAAATGGTCCTTAATAAATACACCGACATATAAGAACTACATATAAGAACTACATATTGAAAAATATATATTGTACTGTACAGGTATGTAATGGATACCTACTCTAATATTACAAGGTACATATGACCTGAAGATCAGCTTTTGGGAGGAACCTGAAGAGAACTTAAACAGTAAATGTATTTATTTATTTTCCGTTTTTATCTCCTAAAGCTCTTTCCAATTGTTTCAACAAGTGTCATCTCCTGAAAAATGTCTGTTCATCACAACAAACATTTGAAAGTAAAGCGGGTGTTCAAGATGCTTTATATCAATTTGCACTGCAGACGTTTTCATTTCACAGCATGCAGCACAGACGTCACTGATGATCAAACTGAGCCACAACACACCTGAGAAAACCATGTCTGTTACTCTTAAACAAGTCAGACAATAGAAGCACAATGGAAAATATTACTAAAAGATATGACTGAAACGGTCTTCATAATCACTTCTAACAGTGCTGTAATATTGCAAAACTTTAAGAATAATAAAAATAAATAAAGCTTAATAATCATGTTTGTTGCTGTTGTTTTTGGCTACAAGGTGGCAGAACTCAAGAACAAGCTGAAAATCATACACATGTAGCGCTTTCCTGGTATTAAAATGTATACATATAGCCTTTCGAGTAGTTACCTTGTCATTTTGTGTAACCACAGACCTTTGTTTTTCACACTACACAGGAAAAACTGTGTATGACAGACACCATTTTGTAGTTAACATTCCAATTTAGTTATCATTAGTTTATTTCATTTAAATGTGGATATTTTGGGGATTACATTTCTTTTCAATAACTGACAAAGTACCTTTCAAACTACAATTAAGATAGGATTACATTTTTAAATTTTACCTGATACAACTCGTGTCATGGACATAAAAAACTCAGACTAATGTACATCTGAATTACAGAACACAGAAAAATATATATTTGCTGCTTCTGTGGCAAAATCCAATTTGCACATCAACATTAGAGGGCTAGCGAGGTTGGGGACGCTCCTTCACAGCAGCATCTGTAACCATGAAGTTCACCTCAGAGAGAACAAAGATAATGTTTAAAAGCAAATGACACCGACAAACTACACAGTATACAATACAACCTACTTTTCAAGAAAAAACAGTGACAGTAATACAATTGCTATTTTTAAATACCCCGTTACACCGTGTCACTGCCCAACCCTAAAGGCCACTGAACTATAGAAAGTTTGAAATGGATAGGGAGAGAAAAGATGACTGGGGGACACAAGGGGGAGGATAAAACATAGGGGGAAAAAAACAAAAAAACAATGGCAATAACAGCAATATATATATTTTTAAACTGTCCTGTTAGGCAGATCAGGCATGCAGAATTACAAGTCTGCGCCTTGTGGTGCCAAAACAGATGTTGCTCTTAGTTCATGCACACAAACATGAACATTTCTTATTTAAAAACTACTGACTGGAATTCATGTATTTATAGTTCAAATAATTTCCTGTTGTGTTCATATGCAACATGTCATGATTTAACTGTTACAGATAAGAACACTAGAGAGTCTTTTAAAGACATATTTGTTAGATTCCAAGATATTTTAACCACCAAGAAATGAAAGAGTTGTGCATGAACACATCAGGAATGAAAGACCAACAAACTCAAACATGCATGAATACATACATTTAAAATTGTGAGAGACCAACAGCTGACATGTGGCAAACAGAGACAGACACAACTCCAATTATTAAAAGCTGTGACACGTGATTAATCACCTGCCTACACATTGTTCAACATAGCTAAACCTCTACCTATTCTACTGGTAACACATCATATTTTTATTCTAAAATTTCTCCTCAATAATCGGATCCATTATACAACTTTTCCACACAATCTAAATCAGAACCACAAAACTAAACATTACATTTCCACAATATAATAAATATAATATCTAAAATCTCCCCACAATAAATACACATGATTAACCACAAACTATAACTCAAAATATCTACATTTTGGATTAGGACAGACTCCACACTAATGAACAACAATCATGCGGTAGCCAGCGTACACACCATGAAAACCACGACACACTACAAGTCAGTTTCCTCTTAAAACCCCACAGATAAACACAACTGCAACAATGACACAACGCGTAAAGACCAACACTTTCACCGGGACACTGCACTGTAGCTCTGTTTCACTCAGCTCCTTTGCTAAATAAACCAACCTAATCCTGTTCTAAATCAAACTCCACATCTACCCCTACAACCTCAAACAACCTCTGTATCCTCTAACTGCCCCTGATCATCTTTCACACTGAAACTACACAGAATACCTTCATGACCACTGAAGTACGTGGGCATCACTGCACATTCAACATCACATTGTGTTGTTTTAACATAAACATGATCGATCAATGTCCCCTTCTCTGTAGTTGCTTGTGTTACATGCTGATTAAATCCTTTTTTACCCATGAATTTACAAATTGATGATCTGTTCAGAATGTTTTCATTAAAATCTCCCATTACTACAATCGTGTTACTGATTGGATTTAACCAATTGAGTAATTTCCCCAGATTCTGTTTAAATAAAGAATTTGGATTACATGGTGGATGATAGATTACTGCCATCAAGATGTTAAATTTGGTACACAGGCACACCAAACACTCCAGATTCAAATCGGGTTCCAGCAGAATGTCACAGTCCATATCACCTAAACTGTACAAACCAACTCCACCATGTTCTAGGTCCTGTAGCTCTAACAATTTGGGGTTACTGCTGCTATAACACAAACCTGGAGGACGACTGTGGAAAGTGTACCCATCAATTTGGACACTGTCTGATGAGAATTGTGCAGTGAGCCATGTTTCTGTGACAGCAATACAGTTAGGCTGTAAATGCTGTGTGCAAGACACCAAATCTGAACGGTGGCGACTTAAATTTTGAACGTTCATTAAATACACAGAGAAACTGTGCATTTAATGAAGGCTGTGGCTGCTCAATTAAAAATGGAAGCATGCTGTCCATGGCCTCCTTTATGGTGCCCTTGCAATAGATGGCCTTCTCTTTAAAATCCCTGATGATCAGTCCTGACAAAGCCCTAACACAACTAAGTGCTACATACGCCTGCCGAGGTGCTAACACCTTTTTCAAACTCACGACAGCCTCATTTACGGTAAATCTCTGCACTTTATGCACAGTACATGCCCACGCTAGCTTTACAGGAAACTGACGATGCAGACCACCCCGTTTACTAGCCCTGTCCTGCTCTGGATCAATAGCAGTAGAATACCTGCATTCTTCTTCTTCCGCATGTGCACGTTATTTCCTCCTCTGTGAGCCAATTTTCTCCTCATCAAATTTGACATAAACTGTTCGAGGAAACATTTTATTCTCTCCAAAATCTATATGAGTTACTGTGCCACATGCGTCATTGACCAGACCATCTTCTACATCTACATTCTTACATAACATGACACACGCATTCCTAGCTAAACACAGACTCTCCTGTAAACATATGTCCGACGCATTACTGTGATGCCCTACCATCAATTCTAATTTCCCTGTTTCCCTGTTATTCCTAAAATCTTGTGCTTCTATTGTTACATAATCGGGACACATGTCAAACAGCTGGTCAGATTGTGCTCACTCACTTGTGCATTAGTTGGAAATATATGCAAAGCGGAGCTCTGTTCCCCTGTCTCACGTGCCTTCAACATCTTTACGTTGCTCTCTAACAAGGGGGTGTCCTTGGAACGCACTCTTAACCTGTTCAGCAACTCAGCAAACACACTGTCCTTCTGCCTAACTACAGTGTTCTGCTCCACTACACTAAAGTTGCACAGGTCCACACCACCCTGACTGCTATACAAAGGCTTCCCTTTAACAGGAGGCAATTGATAGAAGTCTCCAACAGCTATCGCACTGACATTACCAAATGGGGAAAAGTCACCTGTCTGCTTAATCTGCCTCAACCTACCATGAACATATGCTAACAGATTGTGATCAACCATACTTATTTCATCAATGACTAGAATTTGGAGGTGCCTCAATTAGGCTCTCAGAGAGTTTAGTTTATCTTCACCCAAAGGGATGTAAGGTAAACTAGCATGTGTGTCAATGCTCAATGTGTGATGAATTGTTGCTGCATTTAAACTGTATGCAGCTATGCCTGTAGGAGCAGTTAAAAATACAGAAATATCATCTGGTTGATGACAGAGTTGACAACAGCCTCTCTGCCTCATACTGAATAGCTCTAATTAAATGACTTTTCCCCGTCCCTGCACCGCCTGTCACAAACACATGCAGAGGCTCTGGGTTTTTACTAGGTCTGTCAAACGATTAATTTTTTAAATAGAGATTAATCGCAAAATTTCCATAGTTAATCGCGATTAATCGTGTTTTGATTTGCATGTTTAAAATCCTGTTATTTTACATTTCAAGGTAGTTTTAAGCCCATAATGTAAAGCATTTCTTTCCAGTGTCTTAACTGGGAATCAATCACGGCTCTGCTGCGACTCCCACACTCCAAAATCGTACTTTGGTGGAGCTGAGGCTCGCTTGGCTGCACCTGGGTGTTTAGCGTGGAGGTGCTAACTCAAACTCGACACACTCCGGTGGTAGTTAAACTCCGTTTGACACAGGTTGCATTTTACTTTTGACTTGTCAACTGAACCGTCTCGAAAGTTTTTTAAAGTTAAACAAGCCGTTCAAAAGTCCAGTAGCTCTCTTACTTTCCATCACCGTGGTAGGTTTACTGCAGGAGGCCACTTCAAAGCATAGCGCTACAGCTATAGAAGGGACAAAAAGGCTTGCAAAATTAAAATGCGATTTAAAAAAATTAACGCGTTATGGATTGCATTAATCTAATCGCGATTAATGCGTTAACGCTGACAGCCCTAGTTTTTACCCATCACCTTGTGCAAACACCACTCTCTCACCCTGTAAAAAATGGCCATCTGTGTCTCATTTAGAGACCTAACTAAAGCTAAACCTTCACTTCTAGATATGATGCTCCTGTCTCTCTCTAACTGCGCCACCTGTCTGCTACCAACATCCAAATCCGGAACATTTTCAAAAGATTCTACTAATTGCTCTTCTCCCTGTTGCTGCCTTCTTTCCTCTAAACATTCAAGGCATTCCACTTCCTGTTCAGGACACAGCGCTCCCCAAGCGTCTTCATCTACATCGTGCTGCTCAGCAATATCTCGCTCCAAAACAGCACAATCTATCTCAAACTTTGACCTATTCTCCTTTACCACGGTCTCAACTGAAGGCACAGAGCCATCACTAAATGTCACCTTACCATCCTTATAGAACTGTTCCAACAGCTCAAAGCCTTCAGGTTTGGGCAGGAGGTCTGAGTCAGTTCTATGAGGAAGGAACAACTGCAGCACACTCTGAAAATGATCTTCATTTTGTTTCTCTAAACTATAACACATGTAACGAACAACCACAAACTGACTGTGTTCTCTTCAAGATGAATCCCAAACCATTTCTCAATGTAATTCTGTTAGGAGACTTTTCGTTTATGCTGAGAACACGATACTCTGACACAAACGTAGCCATGCACATCTTCTCAAATAAATCACCCTGAGGCCTGTTCCTATACCTGTCCATTATGCTTGTCATCCACATATCTTCTGGCCTAAGATCGTGGGTAGACGCCCGCTTCAAAACACTAAGGGGTAAACTCATCTTAACTATGTTGTTCCCTGTCGGCACAAAAACAACCTTTCTGGAACACTCCTTCAGATGCATGCTCCTATACACTGCCTCCTGGGCACAAACGCCGCTGTTGTGTAAATATACACTGCCTAACTTCTTTAAAGCTTCTTTAGCAGAGAGATTTCCTTGTTTTGTTTCTTTTTGGGCATTATTCAATAATAGGCCAATTTCTCTCTCTCCTTTCGTAATGTATGATATGATATATACGACTACTGCATAGGGGTCAGTGAGAAAGCTAATGTCCACGTTAGCGTTCCAGCACTTCAACAACTTCTTGCTATACTGGTTCACCCAAGCCTCGTTCACCCCTCTCTTATAAACTACCGTAGTCTTCTTCTCCATTCTCCTATAGGCCTCTTCAAATATTTCCTGACTGATGTGCAGACTCGCAAACAACTCCTGTACAGTAGCATACTATCTATCGACTATCGTCGCCATCAAAACACTTATAGACTGGCTTGTTTTTTGAAGCAGGATTCTTCCCCGTCCCAGTGTCAACCGATATGACCGACTGTCGTGGAAGGTCTTACTACCCAGAGGAAACAACACGGGGAAACACTTTGCTTCATTTGACTGGTCAGAAAGCAACTTAACGATTGCGCAATATTCACTATATCAGAAAAATACTGGTCTAATGCTTCCTGACCAATAACAAGCATAAGATTAAAGCTGCAAGCAGCGTTGGGCGGGACCTCGCACCCTTGCGCACGTTGGGCCGTGGCGAAGCAGAAAGGTTTCCGTTAGGGGCATTTAGATGTCTTCAGACCTGGGCTTTTATAGGACACTGCAATAAGTAGATCACTCACATCTATACACACACACTCACACATACACACACACACTCACACATACACACACACACACAAACACACACTCACACACATACACACACATACACACACACTCACACATAAACACTCACACTATCTCTCTCTCTCTCTCTCTCTCTCTCTCTCTCTCTGTCTGTCTGTGTAGACATTTAGACTGAGCAACTGAAATTAACGGCCAACACTTTGATGAGTCAAACAGGAGAGGAACTTATTTCCAGTGAAACCTGAAGATATGTTTGTTGGTCATGCTCTTGTAATATCAGATATCTAATAACATAATAATACAGTCAATAAACTTGAACTAGAAACAGAAAGCTGATGCACCTTTTCCTCATCAGGTATCATGAGTCATTACAAGTTTTCTCCACTGGGTGGCACACTAAGACCACAAATGAATCTGGATGACTGCACAGCACAAATGAGCCAGCTGCACACACACACACACACACACACAGTCATTGCCATGGTAGTTAACGACTTGACAGCATGAGGACAAAGCATGCACAGACAGTATGGAGATTTGAATGGGAGAGGAACATGGTGCACATGTGGGTCCGCAGATCAAGAAGTATAAAGCATAGCCAGACCAAATTACACACATCTATAGATGAGACTTGTGGCTACATTTTGACGTTTGAATGGAGTCTGTAGCTGAAAGTGTGCAGGAATAATGTATATATTTTGAAATACCTGAAAAATCGTTGAAAATCATACATTTAAAAGGCAAAATGTGCACTTCCTGTTGGATTTAGGTCAGGGGTATCAGTGTGTGATTTGTAGGTCTTGATAAGACAAAAAATTGAGTTTTGGTTTGATCTTTCTACGACATTCCTATCAGGTGTAGTGGCTGTTTTAGTGTTTCTAGGTGGCGCTAGAGAGTCCATTTTGGCACTTTTGGGGTAAATTTTTCCATTTTATCAAATTAATGGCCAGGCCTTGTGTGCTTGGTGAATTTGGTCTGTCCTGGAGCATGTTTAGTCGGTCAAATTTAGGGTCAAAGTGGCATTAGACTCTCCTTCGTTTTGGCACGTTTTGGCGAGGGTTTCGGGCACTTGACCTTTGAGGGCTTCTAAAATTCAAACTGGACGGGTAATGACGAAGGTTTTCAGAACTTTTGTGCAGCAGGGTGTGCTAAGTCAGCTATTTAAGTTTGAAGCCGCCACTATGAACGCCCTCGGACAAGATAACGTTTGTAGGAGGCCAAGAATCGTCGAAAATCCCACATGTAACAGCAAATTGTGCACTTCCTGCTGGATTTGGGTCAGGGGTGTCAGTTTGTGATTTGTAGGTCTTGATAATACAAAAAATTGAGTTTTGGTTTGATCTCTCTACGACATTCCTATCAGGCGTAGTGGCCGTTTTAGTGTTTCTAGGTGGCGCTAGAGAGATCGATGTTGTTTGTTTTTCCATTTTATCGAATTTTTCGCCAGACCTGATGTGCGTTCCAAATTTGGTGAGTTTTGGAGGAGGTTTAGGGGGTCAAATTAAGGATCAAAGAGGCGGTAGAATAATAATAATAAACTACACAAAAACATTAGGGTCCTTGCCTCCAGACTCCTCTAGAGTCCTCGCCCTCTTGCCTTTCGCCTCGGTCCCTAAAAAAAAAAAAAAAAAAACGACACAAGAACAATAGGGTCCTTGCCTCCAGGCAAACTAAAACGGCCACTACGCTTGATAGGAATGTCATAGAAAGATCAAACCAAAACTCTTTTTGTCTTATCAAGACCTACAAATCATGCGCTGACACCCCTTGCCTTTCAGCTCGGTCCCTAATAAAACAAGGCACATGTGGTGATTTCTGAGGGTGTCAGTCAGGCACGTGCACACATAGGGCCCTAGGGGTGCTTGAGCCCCTGCCCTTTTTGCCTCGTATTAAAAAGTGCCCTCTGTGCGTGTGTGTGTGCGTTTTAAAAAATTACATTAATAAATTCCTCTTAAGGATGTAAAAAAACCCAGCTGTACAAAAATATCCACGGTGATCTACCGTACCCATTTTCTTGTAATACGGGGTTGTTGTGTGTGTTGAGCCTTCTGCTCCTCTGTCTGTTGAGGCTCCGCTCCGTCACAGAGCCGCCAGAGAGAGAGAGAGAGAGAGAGAGAGAGCTGCCCCATGGATAACTGAGGAGACGTGACAGTGGAGCAACGTGAACCTGAGTTATGGTCTAACTAGTCGCCGTCCACTTATTCAACGTGCTTAAATATGGGTAATATTTCAGAAAACGCTCTATTTTAGTCAATGTGTCAACTTCTATTTTTGCCGGACGTCAAATTAGCACAGAGCAGATCGTGCGGTACAGGAAATCGTGTGCAAAATACAAAATAAAACACCGGGTTAATTTTCAAAATAAAATACACCGTGTTTACGGCGGATCATATTTCCCTTCTCACTACAGGTCTGAAGTACAGGTCCGAGGTTTAGATATAAAGATTATTGTGACTTTGATAATGTGACACAAAAGAAATTGCAATTACATATCACTTTCACCTACACAGGACACACAGCTAAGTAGTTAGCTTTCTATTAGAACTATATTTTTTAATTTTACATTAATTTCCATATTGTGTAAAGGACCGGAAAAAAATGTTGGCACGCAGCTGCCCTTTTCTGAGTTTGAGCCCCTGCCCCTCTATAATCATGTGCACGTCCCTGGTGTCAGTTGAGTTAACAAAAAACATATACAGCAGTCCTTTTTCTACCAAGGCTACCAAATACCCTTTAAAACCTGACATCACAATACTTAGGGTACTTGGCAGTTTTTAACACTGCAGGAAATATTCTGTAATTATATATCTTAACGTAGCTATATATATATATATATTGTTGACCTGCTTTCAAAATGTGACTTCATCTAAACCTGAAGACAACCCCACTGACCTCACAGGATGAAATCCATACAGCGTTAATACAGACAATAGAACAGACAAGCTGTGTGTGTATATGAGAACAGAAAAAATATGTTCCTGGGATCAATAAAGGATGGAAAGAGAAGAAGCGTTTAATTAAAATGAACCAGGGAAGATCTTACTTAACCCCGGATATTAATGACTACAAGACTCAATCATTCAAATTTATGATCGGTTGACAGGCAAAGAGATTTAGTTTAGACTCATGTCTAATGGTAGGACAGATGTTCATCTGCTCTCATACATGAATTAAGACATTCTCAATCCAAACTGTTTTCATAATACAGTGAACCCTCGCTATAACGCGGTTCACCTTTTTTACAGTGCATTGTGTCCGTGCCTCGTCTCTGTACAGCTTGCCAAATTTACGTTTGCAAATTTTCTCCATGACAAAACCCACAATGTCAACGAGGGTGGCATGTCTGTTTATAAGTGTCTTCTTGCCCAGAAGGGAAAAAAGCGGCAACAACTACCCATAACTATGTTCTCTCGGAAAAAGACACCTGCACCACAGCCTTCAGTAGAAAAAGACGCTACAGCGGAGCGGAGTCAGGACGAAGAGGCACAGTCAGAGGAACTGTGAAATACGCGTCAGTGAGTCACAATGTGTCCAACCTCGTATTGATTATTAAAATTATTATTTTACAGTATTTCTAAAAACTATCATAGTTATTTGTAAGAAAACGTTTATATTTTTATTTCTTAAACACATGTTTGGGCCTGAAAACAGGTTTTGATCTTTGGTTTCATTCTATAGTACAGTATTGTATTGTATAATAATTGTAAAAAATAAAGCTGACTACTTCACGGATTTTGCCTATCGCGGGTTCTTTTTGGAACGTAACCCCCGTGATAAACGAGGGTTCACTGTATACCAAAATATGACTAAAGTTGATCTGCTCGATCAAAAGGCACCAAATCTCACACTGACAATAGTCAACATTCTCGAGCAAGGAACACATCACCAACGAGATACGTTTTAACAGATTTATTGACAGAATTTGAATGAATTGTGTATGCTTGATGCGGAGTGATTCTTGATACGGTGATTCTTGATGCGGTGTGGGGAGGTCGGACGAAGGATCCGCCGCTGCGCCCGGGCAGCGACGAACTCCCAGCAACCTGTGAGAGAGGAGAGAAGAACAGAAGACAGGGCGGGAAACTCAAATGCGAGAGTGAACGAGGGGGAAGATGTTAGGTCTGTTTATATAGGAGCCGGAAGGGGTGTAATTGGTGTTTGTTCCCGCTCCTGAAACTGCGCTTATCAAGCTTCGATTAATCAAAGCTGGGAGTCAACATTCCAATTTTTTTCTCTTGTATTATTTTGGCCAGTGGCAGGGCTGTAGACATGGGTTGCAGCCACTCTATCACTTTGGTCCAGACTAATATTGTGGAATAGTTTATGTGAAATGTTGTCCCCAGAGGATGCTTCCTATATGTTTGGTGATTTCCCTGACTTTTCTTCTAGTGAGGTCAAAATGTCAATTTGTCTAAAACTGACCAAATAAAAATGTAAAAAATAAAAATGAATGACACTTCCATCAACCTCAGATGATGTGAACATCAGAATGTTATTGTCACTGAGACCATGTTAACATGCATTTAGATGAATGATCTTAAATGGACTTTCTTTTCTAGTCTGTGCAAAGCGCTTTACATGACATGTCATTCACCCTTTCACACACATTCATACACTGATGGCTACTGGGGCTACCATGCAGGGTGCCAACCTGCTCATCAGAGGCTCACCATTCACACACATTCATACGTGCACAGCAACGGGAGCAATTAGGGGTTAAGTGTCTTGCCCAAGGACACATCGACACATGTGGACTGGAGGAGCCGGGAATTGAACCACCAATCTTCCAATTGAAGGACAACCGCTCTACCTCCTGAGCCACAGCCGCCACAGACATGTAGCCTACAGAAATCAACTCCTGAGGAAAATAACTGGCTGTTTATGTCAGGTTCAGGCAACCTATAACACTCAAATATCAGACAAAGAAAGACAAGAACACAGTGGTTAAAGTTATTACTTGCAAGGAGAGCAGCAAGATATGCACAGTTACACATCTCCTAATTGCTCTGGGCAAATCTGCTGCTCTCCTCTCTATTTATTTAATTCAAAGGATGTCCCTATTTACATAATTGTTGTTGCTCTAAAGGATGGGGTCACACAGCAACAACGTCATCGAAACTTAACATCTATGCATAAAAATATATCAGACTTGAAACATATCATCTTCTTCTCGTCAGACGGCTCTTCGTATCGCTGGTTCCTCTTTCTCTTAGAAATGGTGTCAGAAATTAGCCTGTCTGGCTTCAGCCGCCTCGGCCTCTAGATTTGGTTCCTGTTTTTCGTCGGATGCTCAGCAGGGTCACAAACCGGTCACACTCACACTTCGAGGAACACTTCGGAGGCTTTCTGAAAAACAACTTTAAAACAGCAAGCTTGCATACTATGACTATATAGGGTAATGCTTATAGAAAGGAGTAAATATGAGATAACTTATGTACAATAATTCCAACAGTTTAGCAGCTAAATGCTCCACTAGTAGAGCAGGTCATTTACAATGGGTTTATCAGGACTTTCTCATTGCCTGCTGCTGGTGAAAACAAGGTTGAAACAAGTTGTGAATTTGAGCCATGAAAACCAGAGCAGTGTGCTGAACTGATGGGAACTGCAGAGTTGTTTATAATTCTCTCTGGATTTGATACTAGGTGCAGTCATTTTCATATATATGTAAATATATGAAAATATGTGATATGTAAATATTAATTATAAAGAAATTATAACCATCAGATGATCATTACATCTGATGTAGCATGATACCATACATTATAGTACAATAAGTAGTGTCAGACTTGTTGTGATGGAAGAATGGATTGGCTCTTAAAGCCTCATTTTTACTACCACTGCATCACTGCTTAGACAGCAGCACTATCAAATAACTGATGTATCCATTTGCAGACTAAAGGCTTGTGTCTGTCAGAGTGAATGGAAACAGTCAGTGGGCTGAAACCAGAATCTGCTATGATGACTGTAAATCAACTGACCCACTGTGTCTGCTTGTTAAATTATACTTGCTTGGGTGGGTGTGTGCATGTGTGTGTGTGTGTGTGTGTGTCTGTGTGTGTGTGTGTGTGTGTGTGTGTGTGTGTGTGTGTGTGTGTGTGTGTGTGTGTGTGTGTGTCTGTGTGTGTCTGTGTGTGTGTGTGTGTGTGTGTGTGTGAAGGTCTGCCAGGTGCCTTTCAAAGCAAAGATTTGAGAATTAATAATCATTTAGTCTAATGAAATTAATATAGATATATAGATAAGATAGATAGATAGATAGATAGATACACAGATAGACAGATAGATAGATAGATAGATAGATAGATAGATAGATAGATAGATAGATACACAGATAGATAGATAGACATTTTTGTTTGTGTGTGTCTGTGTGTGTGTGTGTGTGAAGGTCTGCCAGGCGCCTTTCAAACTATAGATTTGAGAATTAATAATCATTTAGTCTAATCAAATTAAGATTGATAGATAGATAGATAGATAGATAGATAGATAGATAGATAGATAGATAGATAGATAGATAGATAGATAGATAGATAGATAGATAGATAGACATTTTTGTTTGTGTGTGTCTGTGTGTGTGTGAAGGTCTGCCAGGTGCCTTTCAAAGTAAAGATTTGAGAATTAATAATCATTTAGTCTAATGAAATTGATATAGATAAACAGGTGATATAGATAGATAGAGAGATAGAGAGATAGATAGATAGATAGATAGATAGATAGATAGATACACATTTATGTTTGTTTGTGTCTCTGTGTGTGTGATGGTCTGCCAGGTGCCTTTCAAAGTACAGATTTAAGAATTAGTAATCATTTAGTGTTATAAAATTAACCTGGGTGCCATCACTCACATAATGACCTTTGACCTGAGAACATAATAATATACATATGTTAGGGTTTCAGTAGACGGATGCTTTTCATTTCTAATTTCTAGTCATTTCTTCATATTAATTGAGTCAAAGGTCTTCCAAATCAACCATCACTACAGCACTGTGACAGATAGATAGATAGATAAGTGGGCGTTGGTACAGCCTGGAGAGTCAAAAGGGGGTGGGGTGCATTCTCTGTACACCGAATGGAAAACCTGGCTGCACATGTTGCATCCGTACGCTCCCCCACCTGATGCTGTGACAGTGCTGCAGACAGGTGGTTTCCTTTATGGGTCGTGTTATCTTAGGGAAAGGTACAGGGGTGGTTTCCTTAAAATGCAGTCAGTTTTGTTGGTTGTTCTGCAAACAGATACCCAGTTGCCTGTTTTAGCTGCCTGATAAGTGTTTGCTGTATTATTAAATTGCACTTGCCAAATTAACCAGGACTGAAATCTTAAGGATTACAACATAACATGAAAGTTTGTCTGTACTCTAAATCTCAGTTTCAGATTTGCAGATACAGCAACTTGATGGGCTGAGCTCGACATGATCACGGACAGCAGATAGATATTGGTCAAAAGTCTGAGGAATTGGGTCAGAGAAGACGTACACGACGGAGGTGCAAGGATGACACGCAAATTCGTGAAGCGTTCCTCATTTTCTGACTTTTTCTCACTTATTTACAAAAATTTATGAGGTTACAAATTACAAACAGGGGAAACAGTGAAGCTCAGTGGCGGTAGCGTTGCTTTACAGAGCATATAGAGTGTCTCACTTAACACAAGCAAATATCTTTAATAAACTAATAAAAACAGCAACAAAAACTACAATAAAACTTCCTAAAAACATGTTTCCTGTCTTTATTGTTTCTGTGGCCCCTCACTGAGCTACTACCTTACCGTGGTGGAGGGGTTTGTGTGTCCCAATGACCCCAGGAGCTCAGTTGTCGGGGGCTTTATGCCCCTGGTAGGGTCTCCCATGGCAAACAGGTCTGGGGGGAGGGGCCAGACAAAAGGTAGCTCAGAAAACCCCAATGACGGGGTTCACAGATCACAGATTGTCCATAACGATCACCATGTTCAAGCATAAGGGTGTCCATATGTGCGCTTGGCACCAGGACACCCTAGGCCGCAGTTCGATGATTGACTTTGTAGTCGTGTCATCGGACTTGCGGCCGCATGTCTTGGACACTCGGGTGAAGAGAGGGGCGGAGCTGTCAACTGATCACCACCTGGTGGTGAGTTGGCTCCGATGGTGGGGGAGGATGCCGGTCAGACCTGACAGGCCCAAATGCATTGTGAGGGTCTGCTGGGAACTTCTGGCAGAGTCTCCTGTCAGAGAGAGTATCAACTCCTATCTCCGGGAGAGCTTCGACCATGTACCGGGGGAGGCGGGGGACATCGAGTCCGAGTGGGCCATGTTCCGTGCCTCCATTGTTAAGGCGGCTGACCAGAGCTGTGGCCGCAAGGTGGTCGGTGCCTGTCGGGGCGGCAATCCCCGAACCCGCTGGTGGACACCGGCGGTGAGGGATGCCGTCAAGCTGAAGAAGGACTCCTATAGGGCCTTTTTGGCCTGTAGGACTCCGGAGGCAGCAGACAGGTACCGGCAGACCAAGCGGAGCGCAGCTAGGGCGGTCGCTGAGGCAAAAACCCGGACATGGGAAGAGTTCGGTGAAGCCATGGAGAAAGACTTCCGGACGGATTTGAAGAGATTCTGGACCACCATCCGGCGTCTCAGGAGGGGAAAGCAGTGTGCCGTAAACACTGTGTACAGTGGGGACGGTGAGAGTATCAACTCCTATCTCCGGGAGAGCTTCGACCATGTACCGGGGGAGGCGGGGGACATCGAGTCCGAGTGGGCCATGTTCCGTGCCTCCATTGTTAAGGCGGCTGACCAGAGCTGTGGCCGCAAGGTGGTCGGTGCCTGTCGGGGCGGCAATCCCCGAACCCGCTGGTGGACACCGGCGGTGAGGGATGCCGTCAAGCTGAAGAAGGACTCCTATAGGGCCTTTTTGGCCTGTAGGACTCCGGAGGCAGCAGACAGGTACCGGCAGACCAAGCGGAGCGCAGCTAGGGCGGTCGCTGAGGCAAAAACCCGGACATGGGAAGAGTTCGGTGAAGCCATGGAGAAAGACTTCCGGACGGATTTGAAGAGATTCTGGACCACCATCCGGCGTCTCAGGAGGGGAAAGCAGTGTGCCGTAAACACTGTGTACAGTGGGGACGGTGCGCTGCTGACCTCGACTCGGTACGTTGTGGATCGGTGGAAAGAATACTTCGAAGACCTCCTCAACCCCACCGACACGCCTTCCGGTAAGGAAGCAGGGCCGGGGGACTCGGGTGTGGGCTCTCCTGTCTCTGCGGTGGAGGTCGCCGAGGTGGTGAAAAAGCTCCTCTGTGGGAGGGCCCCGGGAGTGGATGAGATCCGCCCCAAGTTCCTCAAGGCCCTGGATGTTGTGGGGCTGTCATGGTTGACACGACTCTGCAGCATCGCGTGGACATCGGGGGCAGTGCCTCTGGATTGGCAGACTGGGGTGGTGGTCCCTCTTTTTACAGGGGAATCACACTCCTCAGCATCCCTGGTAAGGTCTATTCGGGGGTGCTGGAGAGGAGGGTCCGTCGGATAGTCGAACCTTGGATTCAGGAGGAGCAGTGTGGTTTTCGTCCAGGCCGTGGAACAGTGGACCAGCTCTATACCCTCTGCAGGATCCTTGAGGGTGCATGGGAGTTTGCCCAACCAGTCCACATGTGTTTTTGTGGACTTGGAGAAGGCATTCGACCGTGTCCCTCGGGGAATCCTGTGGGGGGTTCTCCGGGAATACGGGGTATCGGACCCCCTGATAAGGGCCGTCCGTTCCCAGAGCTTGGTCCGCATTGCCGGCAATAAGTCAGACTTGTTTCCAGTGAGGGTTGGACTCCGCCAGGGCTGCCCTTTGTCACCAATCCTGTTCATAATTTTTATGGACAGGATTACTAGGCACAGCCAGGGTGTGGAGGGGGTCCGGTTTGGTGACCTCAGGATTGGGTCACTGCTTTTTGCAGATGATGTGGTCCTGTTGGCTTCATCAGACAGTGACCTCCAGCTCTCACTGGATCGGTTCGCAGCCGAGTGTGAAGCGGCCGGGATGAGAATCAGCACCTCCAAATCCGAGGCCAAGGGTGGAGTGCACTCTTCGGGTCGGGGATGAGATTCTGCCTCAAGTGGAGGAGTTCAAGTACCTCGGGGTCTTGTTGACGAGTGAGGGAAGGATGAAGCGGGAGATCGACAGGCGGATCGGTGCGGCGTCTGCAATAATGCGGACTCTGCACAGATCCGTCGTGGTGAAGAGGGAGCTGAGACGAAAGGCGAAGCTCTCGATTTACCAGTCGATCTTCGTTCCTACCCTCACCTATGGTCATGAGCTTTGGGTAGTGACCGAAAGAACAAGATCGCGGGTACAAGCGGCCGAAATGAGCTTCCTCCGTAAGGTGGCTGGGCTCTCCCTTAGAGATAGGGTGAGAAGCTCAGTTATCCGGAGGGAGCTCAGAGTAGACCCACTGCTCCTCCGTGTCGAGAGGAGCCAGATGAGGTGGCTCGGGCATCTAATCAGGATGCCTCCCGGACGCCTCCTTGGTGAGGTGTTCAGGGCACGATCCACCGGTAGGAGACCCCAAGGAAGGACACGCTGGAGAGACTATGTCTCTCGGCTGGCCTGGGAACGCCTCGGGATCCCCCGGGAATAGCTGGACGAAGTGGCTGGGGAGAGGGAAGTCTGGGCTTCCCTGCTTAGGCTGCTGCCCCTGCGACCCGACCCCGGATAAACGGAAGAGGATGGATGGATGGATGGATTGTTTCTGTGGATCAAAATGCTTTCTGTCTGTGTCAGTAGCAGTACAGCAGCCAGTTGCCAGAGACATTTTAAGCATTACACAGTCACTTTTCAAATAAAAAATTTCACCTAAACTTACCATTTCCTCCACTGTGTCTGTTCACTGTTGAGCAGTTCGTGTACAGAGCTGCTTTATTTCAACAGTCTCCACAGTTGAGCTCATAGGACTAGATAGTACAATCCCTTAGATAGATCAGCACTTGGTATTGAGTGGGGAGGGGGGGCGGGGGGTAAACGCTTCACTGGGGTCTTCAGGTGGGCACCCCCTTCACCGGTGTTTCGTTGATAGGCCCACGACACCTCAGGAGGGCTCAATGGCGACACCTGGCGTCCCAGGTGTGCCCCCCTCTGCGTTTATCCCTAGGGACATTTTGCAGCCCAGTTGTGGTCCTTTCTCTTGATCCATAGCCATCTGCTGCTTCGTTCGGCAGCCTCTGACAGTGATTTGATGGCTTGTCGGAATGCCTGTCCTCGCACTCCCATTCCCTTCAAAAGCTTGGTTGTGGACATGGCAACGAAGCCTCTACACCCGACCTCAACCGGAAGCACCCGGGCACGCCAGCCGCGTTGCTCTGCCTCAGCTGCTATTTCCGCATACTTCAGCCGTTTGCGCTCATATGCTTCACCAACTACTGCCTCCCATGGTACAGTTAATTCCACAATGAACACAGCCTTCTGGGAGGTTGACCACAAGACCAGGTCCGGCCTGAGGCTAGTTGTAATGATCTCAGGCGGAAAGATGAGTTTCTGGTCTAGGTCAACCTGCATCCTCCAGTCCCGGGCTGAGTCCAGCAGGGTTGCCTCCACTCTTGCAGGTGGTTTTGCTGGGAGTTGTCCTGCTCTTACGAACGGGGTGGTGTTTGAGCGTCTAGGCATTGGGGAGGGAGGGCATTATTGGTAGTTCTCCTTCTTTCCAGGGTGATCGCCAGTTGTCTTAGGACCTTGTTATGTCTCCAGGTGTAGCGGCCTTGAGACAAACTGGTTTTGCAGCCGGTGAGGATGTGCCTCAGTGTTGCAGGGGTTTGACAGAGTCCACAAGAAGGATCTTCTCCAAACCATTGGTTTAGGTTCTTGGGCGTGGGAAGAACATCATAGGTGGCTTTGATTATGAAGCTGATTTGGCTTCCTTCCATTTCCCAAAGATCCTTCCATGTGAGTTTACGATGCTCCAGGTTTTCCCAGTTAGTCCACTGTCCCTGTTTGGACTGTGCCACTGCTGTCGCGCATCTCTCTGCCTCCTCTTGTTGCCGAACCTGAGCCACCACCAGCTTTCTTCTCTGGTTTGAAGTTGCCTTGTGCCATGTTAGTCGGCTTGTCCCAAGTCCAAACCCACCTCTTCCATGCTGCACCTGTCCCACAATGTCTCCATGCCTGAGAGCAGATTTGGCTTGCTGTACAGCCTCAGATGGGATCCATTTCCTCCCAGTTGCTAGTCTGGGAGCAGCCGCTCCGATCACTTCATCTTGAGACTCAGTCAGGGTCATGTTCAGCCTTACCTTGGTGCATTTAAACTCCTCTGTGAGGCTAGAGATGGGCAGTTCCAGGGCACCATGTCCATACAGGCCGATGTTGCTGAGGCAACGCGGGAGGCCAAGCCACTTCTTGATGTAAGAACTGACTGTTCTCTCCAGCTTCTCGACTTTAGTCATGGGGATCTCATAAACTGTTAGAGGCCACATCAGGCGGGGGAGCAATCCAAACTGCAGGCACCACAGTTTCAACTTGCCAGGAAGCAAGGTCTTGTCTATGCTGACAAGGCCTTTGATGGTTTCTTCCCTCAGCTGCTCACTCTGGTCTG
The DNA here is from genome assembly GCF_027409825.1 of Scomber japonicus. Classification (NCBI taxonomy): domain Eukaryota; kingdom Metazoa; phylum Chordata; class Actinopteri; order Scombriformes; family Scombridae; genus Scomber; species Scomber japonicus. Next base: position 2,347,575 of record NC_070581.1, read on the forward strand.
AGTCTTTGAGACGTGCGTTGTACGATCGCCCTAGACTTTTGACTGGCAGTTCTGACACCAACGGGATGGGTGTATCCTTGATGTGGAACCTCTGGTCTGTGAGTTTCCCCTTGACGATGGATATACTCCTGGATTTGCTGGGTTTGAACTTCATCCGTGCCCATGTAATGGTTGCATGAAGCTTTCCTAGCAGATGTTTGGTGCATGCAATGGTTGAGGTCAAGGTGGTCATGTCATCCATGTAGGCGTGGATGGGTGGTAGCCGCTGCCCACACTTCAGACGTTCTCCACCCACAACCCATTTGGAAGCTCGAATGATCACTTCCATTGCCATGGTGAAGGCTAGTGGGGAGATGGTACATCCCGCCATTATTCCCACTTCCAAAGATTGCCATGGTGTTGTGTATTCTGTTGTTTTGACACAGAATTGCAAGTCTCGGAAGTAGTTTCTCACCAGGTTTGTGATGGTATTTGGGATGTGGAAGAAGTTGAAGGCTGTCCAGATGAGAGAATGAGGGACGGATCCGAAAGCGTTGGCTAGGTCTAGCAATAAGACGTGCAGGTCTCTTCCTTCCCTTTTGGCAGATTGGATTTGGTGCCATATCATGCTTGTATGTTCCAAGCACCCTGAAAAACCACGAATTCCAGCTTTCTGCACGGATGTATCAATCAAGTTGTTTTGCTTCAGTTACACCGTCATCCTTTTAGCAACGATGCTAAAGAAGACCTTTCCTTCAACGTTCAACAGGTTGATCTGCCGGAATTGGTCGATGTTCGAGGCATCCTTCTCCTTGGGGATTACCACTCCCCCTGCTCTTCGCCATGCTTTTGGGATGGATTGCTTTGTCCACATCACCTTCATTTGCCTCCACAGAAAGCATAAGATGTTTGGGGAGTTTTTATACAGCCGATATGGAACTCCATTTGGTCCTGGAGCAGAAGCTGCCCTTGCCTTCCTCACGATTTCCTCAACCTCGCTCAACCTTGGAGGACTGTCATCCAGCTGGTGTTCTGGTTGAGGAATTGGTGGCATGTCTGATGGTATCTCCCTCTGTTCAAATCTTTGGCTGTCTGTGTGAGTGGTTTTCAGGTGATCTTCCAACTCCCTCTTTGGCACCTTAAGCGACCCGCTCTTTTCCTTTGTGAAGAGTCCTTTCACAAATCTGAAGGGGTCCTTGTAGAAGGTTGTTCTCGCCCTTTCCTTCCTCTTGCGTCGAGTCCTGAGGTTTTCAGCTCTCCGCAGTCTTCCCAAGCGTCCCTTCAGGTCTGATTGCAGGAGGTCAATGCCCACTCTTTCCTCCAGTGTGGCTTTCTTCCATTGCTTCCTCAAGTCCCTTCTCTCTTTGACCAGGCACTCAATTTCTTTCTGCCTTCTGGACTTGGGAGGGGTTGTTGGTGGCATGTCCTTTTTCCCTGTCTCTTTTGTTCCAAATCTTTCTGCTCCATAGGAGTAGATCAGATCTCCCATTTTCTCCAGTTTCTTCTCCACTGTTCCTTTGAGTCCATCCAGGATCTTGATCAGGTCTGCATCAATTGTTTCCCACTCTTTTTTGCTGCTGGACTTTGGCCACTTCACGTGAGGTCTGTGGCCTTGCATGTTCTTCTCCAAAGCAGGTTGCAAGTGGCTTGGTTCCAAGTTCTCTGATGATGTGCTTGAATTGTTTTCAGCCTCTGGGGTACTGATGCTCAGTGGACTGTGGGTTAAATCCTGCCGCTGAACTTCACTCGCCTGACTTGACCTTTCTCTCAGAAGATAATGATCAATGTGAGGTCCTGGCCTCATTTTCTTCAAGCACTTCATCCGCCCTTGATGTATTTTTAGGCCTCTGGTGGATGTTACTTTGGACCAGCCACAGCTACATACTTGGAGCTCTTGTCCAGCTGATGTTGCTTGTTCTGTGCCGATTATCTGGTTCATCGTCGTGTTCATTCCAGGGTCAGTTACCGGGTTGTCAGCCGATGAGTCATCTTCCGCCCCCGCTCTCGCAGACTCTAGGGGGTGTTTTCCTCTTTGGACTTTTCGTAGCAGTGAGGGGTGGCCTTTGTCTACTTGTCAAGTGACGGAGCCTGCCATCATGGATAGCTAGTCCATGACAGCCCCGTTGGGGTCTTTTCCTCCTGTCAGCTGTCTTTCCAAGCCGTCACATGGTCTTTCCCTAGTTGTCAGCTGCCCTTTCACAGCAGTCACTGGATTTCTCCAGCTTATCAGTTGAGCTCATAGGACTAGATAGTACAATCCCTTAGATAGATCAGCACTTGGTATTGAGTGGGGAGGGGGGGGGGGGGGGGTACAGACTGTCAAATAAAAACTCAACAATACATCTTTTAATGTGTTACTCTACTTCTCACATGTTAAAAGACAGTCATTAAACTGAAATATACAATATTAATAACACACATTAACAGCTCATCTTGCTGCGGACAGTTTAAAAGTTCATACACACATAAAAATCAGGAGTGAGCTGAAAACAGTGGAACTCACAAGTATAGAAACAAGCTGCAGTTGCTCCAATCAGCCACTGAGTGTCGCTGTCCGGCCACTCTGTTGGAGGCATTCAGGGTTGAAGAAATTAGAAAAGAAAAGCATCCGTCTAATGAAACAGCACACACAGAACCCTTACATCTATCTATCTATTTATCTATCACCTCCATCATTTTAGAATCAATTAAAATCACAGCATTTTCTTTA
>NC_070581.1:2385263-2387763 GCF_027409825.1 Scomber japonicus
TATCTATCTATCTATCTATCTTTGTATCTATATCTATCTATCTATCTATCTATCTATCTATCTATCTATCTATCTATCTATCTAACTATCTATCTATCTATGTATCTATATCTATCTATCTATCTATCTATCTATCTATCTATCTATCTATCTATCTATCTATCTATCTATCTAACTATCTATGTATCTATATCTATCTATCTATCTATCTATCTATCTATCTATCTGTCATTTATCTATCTATCTATTTATCTATCTATCTATCTATCTATCTATCTATCTATCTATCTATCTATCTATATCTATCTATCTATCTATCTATCTATCTATCTATCTATCTATCTATCTATCTAACTATGTATCTATCTATCTATCTATCTATGTATCTATATCTATCTATCTATCTATCTATCTATCTATCTATCTATCTATCTATTTATCTATCTATCTATCTATCATCTATCTATCTATCTATCTATCTATCTATCTATCTATCTATCTATCTCTATCTATCTATCTATCTATCTATCTATCTATCTATCTATCTATCTAACTATCTATCTATGTATCTATATCTATCTATCTATCTATCTATCTATCTATCTATCTATCTATCTATCATCTATCATCTATCTATCTATCTATCTATCTATCTATCTATCTATCTATCTATATATCTATCTATCTATTTGTCTATCTATCTATCTATCTATCTATCTATCTAACTATCTATCTATCTATGTATCTATATCTATCTATCTATCTATCTATCTATCTCTATCTATCTATCTATCTATCTATCTATCTATCTATCTATATCTATCTATCTATCTATCTATCTATCTATCTATCTATCTATCTATCTATCTAACTATCTATCTATCTATCTATCTATCTATGTATCTATATCTATCTATTTATCTATCTATCTATCTATCTATCTATCTATCTATCTATCTATCTATCTATCATCTATCTATCTATCTATCTATCTATATATCTATCTATCTATCTATTTATCTATCTATCTATCTATCTATCTATCTATCTAACTATCTATCTATCTATCTATCTATCATCTATCTTTGTATCTATATATCTATCTATCTATCTATCTATCTATCTATCTATCTATCTATCTATCTATGTATGTATCTACATCTATCTATCTATATATCTATCTATCTATCTATCTATCTATCTGTCTATCTATATATCTATCTATCTAACTATCTATCTATCTATGTATCTATATCTATCTATCTATCTATCTATCTATCTATCTATCTATCTATCTATCTAACTATATATCTATCTATGTATCTATCTAACTATCTATGTATCTATATCTATCTATCTATCTATCTATCTATCTATCTATCTATCTATCTATCTATCTATCTATCTATCTATCTATCTATCTATCTATATATCTATCTATCTATCTATTTATCTATCTATCTATCTATCTATCTATCTATCTAACTATCTATCTATCTATCTATCTATCTATCTATCTTTGTATCTATATCTATCTATCTATCTATCTATCTATCTATCTATCTATCTATCTATGTATGTATCTACATCTATCTATCTATATATCTATCTATCTATCTATCTATCTATCTGTCTATCTATATATCTATCTATCTAACTATCTATCTATCTATGTATCTATATCTATCTATCTATCTATCTATCTATCTATCTATCTATCTATCTATCTATCTATCTAACTATATATCTATCTATGTATCTATCTAACTATCTATGTATCTATATCTATCTATCTATCTATCTATCTATCTATCTATCTATCTATCTATCTATCTAACTATCTATCTATCTATGTATCTATATCTATCTATCTATCTATCTATCTATCTATCTATCTATCTATCTATCTATCTATCTATCTATCTATCTATCTATCTATCTTAATTTCATAACACTAAATGATTATTAATTCTCAAATCTTTACTTTGAACGGCATCTGGCCAGACCATTAACACACACACAGAGACACACACAAGCATAAATGTGTGTCTATGTAACTATCTATCTATCTATCTATCTATTTATCTATCAATCAATCTATCTATCTATCTATCTATCTAACTAACTATCTATATATCTATCTAACTATCTATCTATTTATTTATCTATCTATCTATCTAACTATCTATCTATTTATTTATCTATCTATCTATCTATCTATCTATCTATCTATCTATCTATCTATCTATCTATCTATCTATCTATCTATCTATCTATCTATATTAATTTAATAAGACTAAATGATTATTAATTCTCAAATATTTGCTTTGAAAGGCACCTTGCAGGCCTTCACATATACACAGACACACACAAACATAAATGTTTAAATAACTATCTAACTATCTATCTATCTATCTATCTATCTATCTGTCTGTTTGTCTGTCTATCTATCTATCTATCTATCTATCTATCTATTTATCTATCTATCTATCTATCTATC
>NC_070581.1:2397763-2415263 GCF_027409825.1 Scomber japonicus
TATCTATCTATCTATCTATCTATCTATCTATCTATCTATCTATCTTATTTATATATCTTATCTATATATCTATATTATTTTCTTTAGACTAAATGATTATTAATTCTCAAATCTTTACTTTGAAAGGCACCTGGCAGACCTTCACACACACACAAACATAAATGTGTATCTCTCTATCTATCTATCCATGTATCTATCTATCTATCTGTCTATCTATCTATCTATCTATCTATCTACCTATCTATCTATCTATCTATCTATCTATCTATCTATCTATCTATCTATCTATCTATCTATCTATCTATCTATCTATCTATCTATCTATCTCATCTATATATTTATATTAATTTCATTATACTAAATGATTATTAATTCTCAAATATTTACTTTGAAAGGCACCTGGCAGAGATTCACACCCGCACAGACACACACAAACATAAATGTGTATCTATCTATCTATCTATCTATCTATCTATCTATCTATCTATCTATCTATCTATCTATCTATCTATCTATCTATTTATCTATCTATCTATCTATCTATCTATCTATCTATCTATCGATCTATCTATCTATCTATCTATCTATCTATCTATCTATCGATGTATCTATATATCTTATCTATCTATTTTATCTATATATCTATATTAATTTCATTAGACTAAATGATTATTAATTCTCAAATCTTTACTTTGAAAGGCACTTGGCAGACCTTAACACACACACAAACATAAATGTGTATCTCTCTATCTATCTATCTATCTATCTATCTATCTATCTATCAATCTATCTATCTATATATCTATCTATCTATCTATCTATGTATCTATGTATCTATCTATCTATCTATCTATCTATATATCTATCTATCTATCTATCTATGTATCTATGTATCTATCTATCTATCTATCTATCTATCTATCGATGTATCTATATATCTTATCTATCTATTTTATCTATATATCTATATTAATTTCATTAGACTAAATGATTATTAATTCTCAAATCTTTACTTTGAAAGGCACTTGGCAGACCTTAACACACACACAAACATAAATGTGTATCTCTCTATCTATCTATCTATCTATCTATCTATCTATCTATCTATCTATCTATCTATCTATCTATCAATCTATCTATCTATATATCTATCTATCTATCTATCTATGTATCTATGTATCTATCTATCTATCTATCTATCTATATATCTATCTATCTATCTATCTATGTATCTATGTATCTATCTATCTATCTATCTATCTATCTATCTATCTATCGATCGATCTGTCTATCTATGTATCTATCTATCTATCTATATATCTATCTATCTATCTATCTATCTATCTATCTATCTATTTTATCTATCTATATCATCTATATATCTATATTAACTTAATTAGACTAAATGATTATTAATTTTCAAATCTTTACTTTGAAAGGCACCTGGAAGACCTTCACACACACAGAGAAACACACAAAAAAATGTGTCTATCTATCTATCTATCTATCTATCTATCTATCTATCTATCTATCTATCTATCTATCTATCTATCTCATCCATCTCATCTATATTATATATATTATATCTATATTATCTATATATCTATATCAATTTCATTATACTAAATGTATATTAATTGTCAAATCGTTATTTTGAAAAGCACCTGGCAGACCTTAACACACACACAAACATAAATGTGTATCTATCTATCTGTGTATCTATCTATCTATCTATCTATCTATCTATCTATCTATCTATCTATCTATCTATCTATCAATGTATCTATCTATCTATCTATCTATCTATCTATCTATCTATCTATCTATCTATCTATCTATCTATCTATCTATCTATATTATCTATATATCTTATCTATATATCTATATTGTTTTATTTAGACTAAATGATTATTAATTCTCAAATCTTTACTTTGAAAGGCACTTGGCAGACCTTAACACACACACAAACATAAATGTGTATCTATCTATCTATCTATCCATGTATCTATCTATCTATCTGTCTATCTATCTATCTATCTATCTATCTACCTATCTATCTATCTATGTATCTATCTATCTATGCATCTATCTATGTATCTATCTATCTATCTATCTATCTATCTATCTTATCTATCGATCTATCTATCTATCTATCTATCTATCTATCTATCTATCTATCTATCTATCTATCTATCTATCTATCTATCTATCTATCTATCTATCTATTTATCTATCTATCTATCTATCTATCTATCTATCTATCTATCTATCTATCTATCTATCTATCTATCGATGTATCTATCTATCTTATCTATCTATTTTATCTATATATCTATATTAATTTCATTAGACTAAATGATTATTAATTCTCAAATCTTTACTTTGAAAGGCACTTGGCAGACCTTAACACACACACAAACATAAATGTGTATCTATGTATCTATGTATCTATCTATCTATCTATCTATCTATCTATCAATCTATCTATCTATATATCTATCTATCTATCTATCTATGTATCTATGTATCTATCTATCTATCTATCTATCTATCTATCTATCTATCTATCTATCTATTTTATCTATCTATATCATCTATATATCTATATTAACTTAATTAGACTAAATGATTATTAATTTTCAAATGTTTACTTTGAAAGGCACCTGGAAGACCTTCACACACACAGAGAAACACACAAAAAAATGTGTCTATCTATCTATCTATCTATCTATCTATCTATCTATCTATCTATCTATCTATCTATCTATCTATCTATCTATCTATCTATCTATCTCATCCATCTCATCTATATTATATATATTATATCTATATTATCTATATATCTATATCAATTTCATTATACTAAATGTATATTAATTGTCAAATCGTTATTTTGAAAAGCACCTGGCAGACCTTAACACACACACAAACATAAATGTGTATCTATCTATCTGTGTATCTATCTATCTATCTATCTATCTATCTATCTATCTATCTATCTATCTATCTATCTATCTATCTATCTATCTATCTATCTATCAATGTATCTATCTATCTATCTATCTATCTATCTATATTAATTTAATAAGACTAAATGATTATTAATTCTCAAATCTTTACTTTGAAAGGCATCTGGCAGATCTTCACATACACACAGACACACACAAACATAAATGTCTATCTATCTATCTATCTATGTATCTATCTATCTATGTATCTATCTATCTATCTATCTATCTATCTATCTATCTATCTATCTATCTATCTATCTATCTATCTATCTATCTATCTATCTTATTTATATATCTTATCTATATATCTATATTATTTTCTTTAGACTAAATGATTATTAATTCTCAAATCTTTACTTTGAAAGGCACCTGGCAGACCTTCACACACACACAAACATAAATGTGTATCTCTCTATCTATCTATCCATGTATCTATCTATCTATCTGTCTATCTATCTATCTATCTATCTATCTACCTATCTATCTATCTATGTATCTATCTATCTATGCATCTATCTATGTATCTATCTATCTATCTATCTATCTATCTTATCTATCGATCTATCTATCTATCTATCTATCTATCTTATCTATCGATCTATCTATCTATCTATCTATCTATCTATCTATCTATCTATCTATCTATCTATCTATCTATCTATCTATCTCATCTATATATTTATATTAATTTCATTATACTAAATGATTATTAATTCTCAAATATTTACTTTGAAAGGCACCTGGCAGAGATTCACACCCGCACAGACACACACAAACATAAATGTGTATCTATCTATCTATCTATCTATATATCTATCTATCTATCTATCTATCTATCTATCTATTTATCTATCTATCTATCTATCTATCTATCTATCTATCTATCTATCTATCTATCTATCGATGTATCTATACATCTTATCTATCTATTTTATCTATATATCTATATTAATTTCATTAGACTAAATGATTATTAATTCTCAAATCTTTACTTTGAAAGGCACTTGGCAGACCTTAACACACACACAAACATAAATGTGTATCTATCTATCTATCTATCTATCTATATTAATTTAATAAGACTAAATGATTATTAATTCTCAAATCTTTACTTTGAAAGGCATCTGGCAGATCTTCACACACACACAGACACACACAAACATAAATGTCTATCTATCTATCTATCTATCTATGTATCTATCTATCTATCTATCTATGTATCTATCTATCTATCTATCTATCTATCTATCTATCTATCTATCTATCTATCTATCTATCTATCTATCTATCTATCTATCTATCTTATTTATATATCTTATCTATATATCTATATTATTTTCTTTAGACTAAATGATTATTAATTCTCAAATCTTTACTTTGAAAGGCACCTGGCAGACCTTCACACACACACAAACATAAATGTGTATCTCTCTATCTATCTATCCATGTATCTATCTATCTATCTGTCTATCTATCTATCTATCTATCTATCTACCTATCTATCTATCTATGTATCTATCTATCTATGCATCTATCTATGTATTTATCTATCTATCTATCTATCTATCTTATCTATCGATCTATCTATCTATCTATCTATCTATCTTATCTATCGATCTATCTATCTATCTATCTATCTATCTATCTATCTATCTATCTATCTATCTATCTATCTATCTATCTATCTATCTATCTATCTATCTCATCTATATATTTATATTAATTTCATTATACTAAATGATTATTAATTCTCAAATATTTACTTTGAAAGGCACCTGGCAGAGATTCACACCCGCACAGACACACACAAACATAAATGTGTATCTATCTATCTATCTATCTATCTATCTATCTATCTATCTATCTATCTATCTATCTATCTATCTATCTATCTATCTATCTATCTATCTATCTATCGATGTATCTATACATCTTATCTATCTATTTTATCTATATATCTATATTAATTTCATTAGACTAAATGATTATTAATTCTCAAATCTTTACTTTGAAAGGCACTTGGCAGACCTTAACACACACACAAACATAAATGTGTATCTATCTATCTATCTATCTATCTATCTATCTATCTATCTATCTATCTATCTATCTATCAATCTATCTATCTATATATCTATCTATCTATCTATCTATGTATCTATGTATCTATCTATCTATCTATCTATCTATCTATCTATCGATCGATCTGTCTATCTATCTATCTATCTATCTATCTATCTATCTATCTATCTATCTATCTATCTATCTATCTATCAATCTATCTATCTATCTATCTATCTATCTATCTATTTATCGATCGATATGTCTATCTATCTATCTATCTATCTATATATCCATCTATATATCTATCTATATATCTATCTATATATCTATCTATGTATCTATGTATCTATCTATCTATCTATCTATCTATCTATCGATCGATCTGTCTATCTATGTATCTATCTATCTATCTATCTATCTATCTATCTATCTATCTATCTATCTATCTGTCTATTTTATCTATCTATATCATCTATATATCTATATTAACTTAATTAGACTAAATGATTATTAATTTTCAAATCTTTACTTTGAAAGGCACCTGGAAGACCTTCACACACACAGAGAAACACACAAAAAAATGTGTCTATCTATCTATCTATCTATCTATCTATCTATCTATCTATCTATCTATCTATCTATCTATCTATGTATCTCATCCATCTCATCTATATTATATATATAATATCTATATTATCTATATATCTATATCAATTTCATTATACTAAATGTATATTAATTGTCAAATCGTTATTTTGAAAAGCACCTGGCAGACCTTAACACACACACAAACATAAATGTGTATCTATCTATCTGTGTATCTATCTATCTATCTATCTATCTATCTATCTATCTATCTATCTATCTATCTATCTATCTATCTATCTATCTATCAATGTATCTATCTATCTATCTATCTATCTACCTATCTATCTATCTATCTATCTATCTATCTATCTATCTATGTATCTATCTATCTATATTAATTTAATAAGACTAAATGATTATTAATTCTCAAATCTTTACTTTGAAAGGCATCTGGCAGATCTTCACACACACACAGACACACACAAACATAAATGTCTATCTATCTATCTATCTATCTATCTATGTATCTATCTATCTATCTATCTATGTATCTATCTATCTATCTATCTATCTATCTATCTATCTATCTATCTATCTATCTATCTATCTATCTATCTATCTTATTTATATATCTTATCTATATATCTATATTATTTTCTTTAGACTAAATGATTATTAATTCTCAAATCTTTACTTTGAAAGGCACCTGGCAGACCTTCACACACACACAAACATAAATGTGTATCTCTCTATCTATCTATCCATGTATCTATCTATCTATCTGTCTATCTATCTATCTATCTATCTATCTACCTATCTATCTATCTATGTATCTATCTATCTATGCATCTATCTATGTATCTATCTATCTATCTATCTATCTATCTTATCTATCGATCTATCTATCTATCTATCTATCTATCTTATCTATCGATCTATCTATCTATCTATCTATCTATCTATCTATCTATCTATCTATCTATCTATCTATCTATCTATCTATCTATCTCATCTATATATTTATATTAATTTCATTATACTAAATGATTATTAATTCTCAAATATTTACTTTGAAAGGCACCTGGCAGAGATTCACACCCGCACAGACACACACAAACATAAATGTGTATCTATCTATCTATCTATCTATATATCTATCTATTTATCTATCTATCTATCTATCTATCTATCTATCTATCTATCTATCTATCTATCTATTTATCTATCTATCTATCTATCTATCTATCTATCTATCTATCTATCTATCTATCTATCTATCGATGTATCTATACATCTTATCTATCTATTTTATCTATATATCTATATTAATTTCATTAGACTAAATGATTATTAATTCTCAAATCTTTACTTTGAAAGGCACTTGGCAGACCTTAACACACACACAAACATAAATGTGTATCTATCTATCTATCTATCTATCTATCTATCTATCTATCTATCTATCTATCTATCTATCTATCTATCTATCTATCTATCTATATATATCTATCTATCTATCTATCTATGTATCTATGTATCTATCTATCTATCTATCTATCTATCTATCTATCTATCGATCGATCTGTCTATCTATGTATCTATCTATCTATCTATCTATCTATCTATCTATCTATCTATCTATCTATTTTATCTATCTATATCATCTATATATCTATATTAACTTAATTAGACTAAATGATTATTAATTTTCAAATCTTTACTTTGAAAGGCACCTGGAAGACCTTCACACACACAGAGAAACACACAAAAAAATGTGTCTATCTATCTATCTATCTATCTATCTATCTATCTATCTATCTATCTATCTATCTATCTATCTCATCCATCTCATCTATATTATATATATTATATCTATATTATCTATATATCTATATCAATTTCATTATACTAAATGTATATTAATTGTCAAATCGTTATTTTGAAAAGCACCTGGCAGACCTTAACACACACACAAACATAAATGTGTATCTATCTATCTGTGTATCTATCTATCTATCTATCTATCTATCTATCTATCTATCTATCTATCTATCTATCTATATATCTATCAATGTATCTATCTATCTATCTATCTATCTATCTATCTATCTATCTATCTATCTATCTATCTATCTATCTATCTATCTATCTATCTATGTATCTATCTATCTATATTAATTTAATAAGACTAAATGATTATTAATTCTCAAATCTTTACTTTGAAAGGCATCTGGCAGATCTTCACACACACACAGACACACACAAACATAAATGTCTATATATCTATCTATCTATCTATGTATCTATCTATCTATCTATGTATCTATCTATCTATCTATCTATCTGTCTATCTATCTATCTATCTATCTATCTATCTATCTATCTCATCTATATATTTATATTAATTTCATTGGACTAAATGATTATTAATTCTCAAATATTTACTTTGAAAGGCACCTGGCAGAGATTCACACCCGCACAGACACACACAAACATAAATGTGTATATATCTATCTATCTATCTATCTATCTATGTATCTATCTATCTATCTATCTATCTATCTATCTATCTATCTATCTATCTATCTATCTTATCTATATATCTTATCTATATATCTATATTGTTTTATTTAGACTAAATGATTATTAATTCTCAAATCTTTACTTTGAAAGGCACTTGGCAGACCTTAACACACACACAAACATAAATGTGTATCTATCTATCTATCTATCTATCTATCTATCTATCTATCTATCTATCTATCTATCTATCTATCTATCTATCTATCTATCTATTTATCGATCGATATGTCTATCTATCTATCTATCTATATATCTATCTATATATCTATCTATGTATCTATGTATCTATCTATCTATCTATCTATCTATCTATCTATCGATCGATCTGTCTATCTATGTATCTATCTATCTATCTATCTATCTATCTATCTATCTATCTATCTATCTGTCTATTTTATCTATCTATATCATCTATATATCTATATTAACTTAATTAGACTAAATGATTATTAATTTTCAAATCTTTACTTTGAAAGGCACCTGGAAGACCTTCACACACACAGAGAAACACACAAAAAAATGTGTCTATCTATCTATCTATCTATCTATCTATCTATCTATCTATCTATCTATCTATCTATCTATCTATCTATCTATCTATCTCATCCATCTCATCTATATTATATATATTATATCTATATTATCTATATATCTATATCAATTTCATTATACTAAATGTATATTAATTGTCAAATCGTTATTTTGAAAAGCACCTGGCAGACCTTAACACACACACAAACATAAATGTGTATCTATCTATCTGTGTATCTATCTATCTATCTATCTATCTATCTATCTATCTATCTATCTATCTATCTATCTATCAATGTATCTATCTATCTATCTATCTATCTACCTATCTATCTATCTATCTATCTATCTATCTATCTATCTATCTATGTATCTATCTATCTATATTAATTTAATAAGACTAAATGATTATTAATTCTCAAATCTTTACTTTGAAAGGCATCTGGCAGATCTTCACACACACACAGACACACACAAACATAAATGTCTATCTATCTATCTATCTATCTATGTATCTATCTATCTATCTATCTATCTATCTATCTATCTATCTATCTATCTATCTATCTGTCTATCTATCTATCTATCTATCTATCTATCTATCTATCTATATATCTATCTATCTATCTATCTCATCTATATATTTATATTAATTTCATTGGACTAAATGATTATTAATTCTCAAATATTTACTTTGAAAGGCACCTGGCAGAGATTCACACCCGCACAGACACACACAAACATAAATGTGTATATATCTATCTATCTATCTATCTATCTATGTATCTATCTATCTATCTATCTATCTATCTATCTATCTATCTATCTATCTATCTATCTATCTATCTATCTATCTATCTATCTATCTTATCTTATATATCTTATCTATATATCTATATTGTTTTATTTAGACTAAATGATTATTAATTCTCAAATCTTTACTTTGAAAGGCACTTGGCAGACCTTAACACACACACAAACATAAATGTGTATCTATCTATCTATCTATCTATCTATCTATCTATCTATCTATCTATCTATCTATCTATCTATCTATCTATCTATCTATCAATCTATCTATCTATCTATCTATCTATTTATCGATCGATATGTCTATCTATCTATCTATCTATATATCTATCTATATATCTATCTATGTATCTATGTATCTATCTATCTATCTATCGATCGATCTGTCTATCTATCTATCTATCTATCTATCTATCTATCTATCTATCTATCTATCTATCTATCTATCTATCTATCTATCTATTTTATCTATCTATATCATCTATATATCTATATTAACTTAATTAGACTAAATGATTATTAATTTTCAAATCTTTACTTTGAAAGGCACCTGGAAGACCTTCACACACACAGAGAAACACACAAAAAAATGTGTCTATCTATCTATCTATCTATCTATCTATCTATCTATCTATCTATCTATCTCATCCATCTCATCTATATTATATATATTATATCTATATTATCTATATATCTATATCAATTTCATTATACTAAATGTATATTAATTGTCAAATCGTTATTTTGAAAAGCACCTGGCAGACCTTAACACACACACAAACATAAATGTGTATCTATCTATCCGTCTATCTATCCACCTATCTATCTATCTATCTATTTTATCTATCTATCTATCTATCTATCTATCTATCTATCTATATTAATTCAATAAGACTAAATGATTATTAATTCTCAAATCTTTACTTTGAAAGGCATCTGGCAGATCTTCACACACACACAGACACACACAAACATAAATGTCTATCTATCTATCTATCTATGTATCTATCTATCTATCTATCTATCTATCTATCTATCTATCTATCTATCTATCTATCTATCTATCTATCTATCTATCTCATCTATATATTTATATTAATTTCATTGGACTAAATGATTATTAATTCTCTAATATATACTTTGAAAGGCACCTGGCAGAGATTCACACCCGCACAGACACACACAAACATAAATGTGTATATATCTATCTATCTATCTATCTATCTATGTATCTATCTATCTATCTATCTATCTATCTATCTATCTATCTATCTATCTATCTATCTATCTATCTGTCTGTCTATCTATCTATCTATCTATCTATCTATCTTATCTATATATCTTATCTATATATCTATATTATTTTCTTTAGACTAAATGATTATTAATTCTCAAATCTTTACTTTGAAAGGCACCTGGCAGACCTTAACACACACACAAACATAAATGTGTATCTATCTATCCGTCTATCTATCCACCTATCTATCTATCTATCTATCTATCTATCTATCTATCTATCTATCTATCTATCTATGTATCTATCTATCTATCTATCTATCGATGTATCTATCTATCTATCTGTCTATCTATCTATCTATCTATCTATCTATCTATCTATCTATCTATCTATCTATCTATCTATGTATCTATCTATCTATGTATCTATCTATCTATCTATCTATGTTATCTATCTATCTATCTATCTATCTATCTATCTATCTATCTATCTATCTATCTATCTATCTGTCTATCTATCTATCTATCTATCTATCTATCTATCTATTGATGTATCTATCTATCTGTCTATCTATGTATCTATCTATCTATCTATCTATCTATCTATCTATCTATCTATCTATCTATCTATCTATCTCATCTATATATTTATATAAATTTCATTAGACTAAATGATTATTAATTCTCAAATATTTACTTTGAAAGGCCCCTGGCAGAGATTCACACCTGCACAGACACACACAAACATAAATGTGTATATATCTATCTATCTATCTATCTATCTATCTATCTATCTATCTATCTATCTATCTATCTTATCTATAGATCTATATTAATTTTATTAGACTAAATGATTATTAATTCTCAAATCAGTGATTATGCATGAACGTGCTGAGAACAGACCAATTGAACCATAAAAAGTTAGTTGTAATTCATTTTCTTAGCAGAATACAGGTTGAACAAAATTAGTTCAATGTGATGAATTCTGAAATATCTGAGTATTTTAATGTATCTCCAAATAGAATAAATGATTCAGTGTTTAGTTGCATGAACTTGCTGAGAATAGACGAATAAAGCCATAAAAAGTTAGTTGTAATCCATTTTCGTAGCAGAAACCATAGAAGGTTGATTTCTGAACACAATTAGTTCAATGTGATGAATTCTGATATATCTGAGTGTTTTAGTGTATCTCCAAAGAGAATAAGTGATTCAGTGATTAGTTGCATGAACTTGCTGAGAATAGACGAATAAAGCCTTAAAAAGTTAGTTGTAATCCATTTTCTCAGCAGAACCCATAGAAAGGTTAATTTCTGAACACAATTAGTTCAATGTGATGAATTCTGATATATCTGAGTGTTTTAGTGTATGTCCAAACGAGAATGAGTAAATCAGTGATTAGTTGCATGAACTTGCTGAGAATAGACGAATAAAGCCATAAAAAGTTAGTTGTAATCCATTTTCTCACCAGAACCCATAGAAAGGTACCCATAGAAAAAATGATGGGTACACAACTACACAAATACACACTGTATGTCCAAAGAGAATAACTGATTCAGTGATTAGTTGCATGAATATGCTGAAAACAGACGAATTAAACCATAAAAAGTTAGTTGTAATCCATTCTTTTAGCAGAACCAATATAAAGTTTGATTTGTAAACACAATTAGTTCAATGTAATGAATTCTGAACTGTCTGCATGTTTTATTGTATGTCCAAAGAGAATATCGTAATTTAGTGATTAGTTGCATGAACTTGCTGTGAAAAGACGAATAAAGCCATAAAAAGTTAGTTGTAATCCAATTTCGTAGCAGAACCCATAGAAAGGTTGATTTCTGAACACAATTAGTTCAATGTGATGAATTCTGAAATATCTGAGTGTTTAAGTGTATGTCCAAACGAGAATGAGTAATTCAGTGATTAGTTGCATGAACTTGCTGAGAACAGACGAATAAAGCAATAAAAAGTTAGTTGTAATACATTCTCTTAGCAGAAACCATAGAAAGGTTGATTTCCAAACACAATTAGTTCAATGTGATGAATTCTGATATATCTGAGTGTTTAAGTGTATCTCCAAAGAGAATAAGTGATTCGGTGATTAGTTGCATGAACTTGCTGAGAACAGACGAATAAAGCCATAAAAAGTTAGTTATAATCCATTTTCTCAGCAGAACCCATAGAAAGGTTGATTTCTGAACACAATTAGTTCAATGTGATGAATTCTGAAATATCTGAGTGTTTTAGTGTATGTCCAAACGAGAATGAGTAATTCAGTGATTTTAGTGTAGGTCCAAAGAGAATAAATGATTCAGTGATTAGTTGCATGAATATGCTGAGAACAGACGAATAAAGCCATAAAAAGATAGTTGTAATCCATTCTCTTAGCAGAATCCAATTAGTTCAATGTGTTTTAGTGTATGTCCAAAGATAATGTAAGTGGTTCAGTGATTAGTTGCATGAACTTGCGGAGAAACGACGAATTAAGCCATAAAAAGTTAGTTCATTCATTCATCACATTGAACTAATTGTGTTTAGTTGTGTATATTGTTTGTGTGTGTATTGCAGTGTGTCGTTGTGTTGAGAAATCAACCTTTCTATAGGTTCTGCTAAAATATTGTATTAAAACTAACTTTTTATGGCTTTATTCGTCTATTCTCAGCAAGTTCATGCAACTAATCACTGAATCACTTATTCTCTTTGGAGATACACTAAAACACTCAAATATATCAGAATTCATCACATTGAACTAATTGTGTTGAGAAATCAACCTTTCTATGGGTTCTGCTAAGATAATGTATTACAACTAACTGTTTATGGCTTTATTCGTCTTTTCTCAGCAAGTTCATGCAATTTATCACTCAATCACTATATTCTCTTTGGGCATACACTAAAAAACTCAGATATTTCAGAATTCATCACATTGAACCAGCAAGTTCATGCAATTTATCACTCAATCACTATATTCTCTTTGGACATACACTAAAAAACTCAGATATTTCAGAATTCATCACATTGAACTAATTGTGTCTAGAAATCAACATTTCTAGGGGTTCTGCTAAGAGAATGGAATACAACTAACTTTTTATGGCTTTATTCGTCTGTTCTCAGCAAATTCATGCAACTAATCACTGAATCACTTATTCTCTTTGGAGATACACTAAAACACTCAGATATATCAGAATTCATCACATTGAACTAATTGTGTTTAGAAATCAACCTTTCTATGGGTTCTGCTAAGAGAATGGATTACAACTAACTGTTTATGGCTTTATTCGTCTATTATCAGCAAGTTTATGCAATTTATCGCTCAATCACTATATTCTCTTTGGACATACACTAAAACACTCAGATATTTCAGAATTCATCATATTGAACTAATTGTGTTCAGAAATCAACCTTTCTATGGGTTCTGCTACGAGAATGTATTACAACTATCTTTTTATTGCTTTATTCGTCTGTTCTCAGCAAGTTCATGCAACTAATCACTGAATCACTTATTCATTTTGGACATACTCTAAAACACTCAGATATATCAGAATTCATCACATTGAACTAATTGTGTTCAGAAATCAACATTTCTATGGGTTCTGCTACGAGAATGTATTACAACTATCTTTTTATTGCTTTATTCGTCTGTTCTCAGCAAGTTCATGCAACTAATCACTGAATCACTTATTCTCTTTGGAGATACAGTAAAAACACTCAGATATATCAGAATTCATCACATTGAACTAATTGTGTTCAGAAATTAACCTTTCTATGGGTTCTGCTACGAGAATGTATTACAACTATCTTTTTATTGCTTTATTCGTCTGTTCTCAGCAAGTTCATGCAACTAATCACTGAATCACTTATTCATTTTGGAGATACACTAAAACACTCAAATATATCAGAATTCATCACACTGAACTAATTGTGTTCAGAAATCAACCTTTCTATGGGTTCTGCTAAGAGAATGGATTACAACTAACTGTTTATGTCTTTATTCGTCTATTCTCAGCTAGTTCATGCAATTTATCACTCAATCACTATATTCTCTTTGGACATACACTAAAACACTCAGATATTTCAGAATTCATCACATTGAACTAATTGTGTTCAGAAATCAACATTTCTATGGGTTCTGCTAAGAGAATGGATTACAACTATCTTTTTATTGCTTTATTCGTCTGTTCTCAGCAAGTTCATGCAACTAATCACTGAATCACTTATTCTCTTTGGAGATACAGTAAAAACACTCAGATATATCAGAATTCATCACATTGAACTAATTGTGTTCAGAAATTAACCTTTCTATGGGTTCTGCTACGAGAATATATTACAACTATCTTTTTATTGCTTTATTCGTCTGTTCTCAGCAAGTTCATGCAACTAATCACTGAATCACTTATTCATTTTGGAGATACACTAAAACACTCAAATATATCAGAATTCATCACATTGAACTAACTGTGTTCAGAAATCAACCTTTCTATGGGTTCTGCTAAGAGAATGGATTACAACTAACTGTTTATGTCTTTATTCGTCTATTCTCAGCAAGTTCATGCAATTTATCACTCAATCACTATATTCTCTTTGGACATACACTAAAACACTCAGATATTTCAGAATTCATCACATTGAACTAATTGTGTTCAGAAATCAACATTTCTATGGGTTCTGCTAAGAGAATGGATTACAACTAACTGTTTATGTCTTTATTCGTCTATTCTCAGCAAGTTCATGCAACTAATCACTGAATCACTTATTCTCTTTGGAGATACAGTAAAAACACTCAGATATATCAGAATTCATCACATTGAACTAATTGTGTTCAGAAATTAACCTTTCTATGGGTTCTGCTACGAGAATATATTACAACTATCTTTTTATTGCTTTATTCGTCTGTTCTCAGCAAGTTCATGCAACTAATCACTGAATCACTTATTCATTTTGGAGATACACTAAAACACTCAAATATATCAGAATTCATCACATTGAACTAACTGTGTTCAGAAATCAACCTTTCTATGGGTTCTGCTAAGAGAATGGATTACAACTAACTGTTTATGTCTTTATTCGTCTATTCTCAGCAAGTTCATGCAATTTATCACTCAATCACTATATTCTCTTTGGACATACACTAAAACACTCAGATATTTCAGAATTCATCACATTGAACTAATTGTGTTCAGAAATCAACATTTCTATGGGTTCTGCTAAGAGAATGGATTACAACTAACTTTTTATGGCTTTATTCGTCTGTTCTCAGCAAGTTCATGCAACTAATCACTGAATCACTTATTCATTTTGGAGATACAGTAAAAACACTCAGATATATCAGAATTCATCACATTGAACTAATTGTGTTCAGAAATCAACCATTCTATGGGTTCTGCTACGAGAATGTATTACAACTATCTTTTTATTGCTTTATTCGTCTGTTCTCAGCAAGTTCATGCAACTAATCACTGAATCACTTATTCATTTTGGAGATACACTAAAACACTCAGATATATCAGAATTCATCACATTGAACTAATTGTGTTCAGAAATCAACCTTTCTATTGGTTCTGCTACGAGAATGTATTACAACTATCTTTTTATTGCTTTATTCGTCTGTTCTCAGCAAGTTCATGCAACTAATCACTGAATCACTTATTCATTTTGGAGATACACTAAAACACTCAGATATATCAGAATTCATCACATTGAACTAATTGTGTTTAGAAATCAACCTTTCTATGAGTTCTGCTACGAGAATGTATTACAACTATCTTTTTATTGCTTTATTCGTCTGTTCTCAGCAAGTTCATGCAACTAATCACTGAATCACTTATTCATTTTGGAGATACACTAAAACACTCAGATATATCAGATTTCATCACATTGAACTAATTGTGTTTAGAAATCAACCTTTCTATGGGTTCTGCTACGAGAATGTATTACAACTATCTTTTTATTGCTTTATTCGTCTGTTCTCAGAAAGTTCATGCAACCAATCACTGAATCACTCATTCTCGTTGGATATACACTAAAACATGCAGACAGTTCAGAATTCATCACATTGAACTAATTGTGTTCAGAAATCAACCATTCTATGGGTTCTGCTACGAGAATGTATTACAACTATCTTTTTATTGCTTTATTCGTCTGTTCTCAGCAAGTTCATGCAACTAATCACTGAATCACTTATTCATTTTGGAGATACACTAAAACACTCAGATATATCAGAATTCATCACATTGAACTAATTGTGTTTAGAAATCAACCTTTCTATGAGTTCTGCTACGAGAATGTATTACAACTATCTTTTTATTGCTTTATTCGTCTGTTCTCAGCAAGTTCATGCAACCAATCACTGAATCACTCATTCTCCTTGGATATACACTAAAACATGCAGACAGTTCAGAATTCATCACATTGAACTAATTGTGTTCAGAAATCAACCATTCTATGGGTTCTGCTATGAGAATGGATTGCAATTAACTTTTTATGGCTTTATTCGTCTGTTCTCAGCAAGTTCATGCAACTAATCACTGAATCATTTATTCTCTTTGGAGATACACTAAAACACTCAGATATATCAGAATTCATCACATTGAACTAATTGTGTTCAGAAATCAACCTTTCTATTGGTTCTGCTACGAGAATGTATTACAACTATCTTTTTATTGCTTTATTCGTCTGTTCTCAGCAAG
>NC_070581.1:2457763-2460263 GCF_027409825.1 Scomber japonicus
TCACAGTTTGCAATTGTTCGGGACCTTGTAAGAAGCCAAATTCTTAGAATTTTGAGACTTTTTTCAAGGCAGATCCTGAAATCGCCGTAGCAACCGCAGGGCCTTAGCTGACCTTAGCAACCTGTTGCTGGGCAGAATCTGACCTACTTTTTTGTGATTGGCTAATTCTACCTGTCTGTCTGCTTTGCCAGTTAACTGAGGCAGCAGCCGAGCTAGTATTGATAATCTCTCTCTATATATATACATATGAATTATATTCTTACTGCTCAAATGCTGGCCTGTGTGTGTGTGTGTGTGTGTGTGTACACACTGTGTTGTAGTGCTTAGAGTTAGTGCATGTTGCTACTGCCTTGTGCTCTGTGTGCTACTCTCTGCTTATATCTACTGTTACACTTGATACTGACTAGTAAGATGTACTTAATACTGCCACAGTAAAAGTTACTTAGTGTTATATGATCAGGGTGACTTTTGAACACTGGAAATAAATCATGTACTCGTCCCGGCAGTAGCCCCGTGGCACTCAAAATTTCCCTGGAATTTTCTAGTGTTTACTTTACAATTCTCTTTTGCTATATTTCGGCGCGTAACTTGTCCCGCAGCTTTGAGAGGAATGCCCGAGGCATTCCTCTCCAGCTTCTGGAGTGGAATGCCTCGGGGCTAGAACCCCGTGGCACTAATAATAATAATATTAAGTATGGAGAAGATTAATAGTTGCCTCGGGGCTAGAACCCCGTGGCACTAATAATAATAATATTAAGTATGGAGAAGATTAATAGTTGCCTCGGGGCTAGAACCCCGTGGCACTAATAATAATATTAAGTATGGAGAAGATTAATAGTTGCCTCGGGGCTAGAACCCCTCGGGGCTACTGCCGGGACGAGTACAGCAGAGAGTAGGAACATGCATTAACTCTATGCACGACACTACAGCACTTGACGCTTCACACATACCCTGTATTAGCACACAACATAGTGTGTACAAAGACACACACACACACACACACCTGCCTGGCCTGCATTTGAGCAGTAAGAGTGTCAATAACTGATGTTTCCACTCTAACTTTCAAGAAAAATTGACTTCCACTCCTCGTTTGACCGATCATACTTTTAAAAGTTTACATGTTATGTTAAAACAGTTTAGTGTTGTGAAGAGAGCACAAGTTTTCCTTCGTTTTAAAGTTTGAATCACATTTCTATGTGCAGGTATGAGAGAGCTAGGTGACTCTGAAAAAAGTTGAAATTTTGTGTTTAAAAAGAAATTCCCATTCATTTCCAATGGAGGATTATGCCTGTTTTGTTTTGGGAATAACTGGGAAAAATAGGAATTTCAACACCGAAAGTCATAGCACCCCTCCCCCGATCGAGCCGCACGTTTTGATGTGTATATTGTTGGGGTTTTCTCAAAGCTGTGGGAGGAGTTTTGGCCGAAATATGGCAAAAGAGAATTGTAAAGTAAACACTAGAAAATTCCAGGGAAATTTTGAGTGCCACGGGGCTACTGCCGGAACGAGTACACGATTTATTTCCAGTCTTCAAAAGTCACCCTGATCATATAACACTAAGTAAGTTTTACTGTGGCAGTATTAAGTACATCTTACTGGTCAGTATCAAGTGTAACAGTAG
Organism: Scomber japonicus; assembly: GCF_027409825.1. Taxonomy (NCBI): domain Eukaryota; kingdom Metazoa; phylum Chordata; class Actinopteri; order Scombriformes; family Scombridae; genus Scomber; species Scomber japonicus. The sequence continues at coordinate 2,459,386 of NC_070581.1, forward strand.
ATGTAAGCAGAGAGTAGCACACAGAGCACAAGGCAGTAGCAACATGCACTAACTCTAAGCACTACAACACAGTGTGTACTCACACACACACACACACACACACACACACACACACACACACACACACACACACACACACACACACAAGCCAGCATTTGAGCAGTAAGAGTGTCAATATAATTCATATGTATATATAGAGAGAGAGTATCAATACTAGCTCGGCTGCTACCTCAGTTAACTGGCAAAACAGACAGACAGGTAGAATTAGCCAATCACAAAAAGGTAGCTCAGTTCAGCCAATCACAAAAAGGTAGATCAGATTCTTCCCAGCGACAGGTTGCTAAGGTCAGCTAAGGCCCTGCGGTTGCTATGGCTATTTCAGGATCTGCCTTGAAAAATGTCTCAAAATTCTAAAGGATTTGGCTTCTGACAAGGTTCCGAACAATTGCAAACTGTGAGAAAACCGTAACTCCTGTCCAAAAACCGAAAACACCGTGAGAGACACAGAAGCCGGCAGATTCTGACAGTGTTTATTTTATTCACATATTCCTTAAAATGAGCGAGTAAGCTCAGTGTGAACACAGAGTGAGATTCATTTGAAAAGAGAAGACGATTACATTAGGTTTAATGGGGAGCGAGACAGGGATTGCCGCCGGTCTCGGCCCCCCCGTTTAAATTTTGTGCAGACCCCGCCTGTCAACTTCACATTTTATGAATCCCAACACCTATGTCTACATTTTGACAAAAAATTATTTGTCTCCTTTTTACGGTTTGACCGTGAGCTCGAGTTAAAAATAAAAATTAAGGTTATGGTTTACTGCTTCTCACACTCTAGCTAACTGCCGCTTCCACTCTAACTTTGAAGAAAAAGTGATTTC
>NC_070581.1:2467763-2472763 GCF_027409825.1 Scomber japonicus
GATCCCGCCTGTCAAAGTCACATTTTATGAATCCCAACACCTATGTCTACATTTTGACAAAAAATTATTTGTCTCCTTTTTACGGTTTGGCCGTGAGCTCGAGTTAAAAATAAAAATTAAGGTTATGGTTTACTGCTTCTCACACTCTAGCTAACTGCCACTTCCACTCTAACTTTGACGAAAAAGTGATTTCCACTCCTCGTTTGACTGCTCATAGTTTGAAAAGTTTACATTTTATGTCAAAACAGTTTGGTATTTTTCCAGAGAGGACAAGTTTTCCTCCGTTTTGAAGTTTTAATCACATTTCTACGTGCACGTATGAGCGTGCTACGTGACTCTGAAAAAAGGTAAAAAAAGGTGAAATTTTGGAGGATTTTCAAAAAATTCCCATTCATTTCCAATGGAGAAATATTCCCGGTTTTTTGGGAATAACTTTGGGAAACTTTGGAATTTCAACACCAAAAGTCATAGCACCTCTTTCCCGATCGAGCCGCACGTTTTGATGTATATATTGTTGGGGTTTTCTCAAAGCTGTGGGAGGAGTTACGCGCCGAAAAACGGCGGAAGAAAAATAATAAGTATGGAGAAGATTAATAGTTGCCTCGGGGCAAAGCCCCGAGGCATTCCTCTCCAGCTTCTGGAGTGGAATGCCTCGGCGCTAGAACCCCGTGGCACTAACTAGAAAATTCCAGGGAAATTTTGAGTGCCACGGGGCTACTGCCGGGACGAGTACAGCAGAGAGTAGCACACAGAGCACAAGGCAGTAGCAACATGCACTAACTCTATGCACGACACTACAGCACTTTACACTTCACATATAATGTTAGCACACTACATAGTGTGTACAAAACACACACACAAAGACACACACACACACACACACACACACCTGCCTGGCCTTCATTTGAGCAGTAAGAGTGTCAATAACTGTGTTGTGAAGAGAGAACAAGTTTTCCTTCGTTTTAAAGTTTGAATCACATTTCTATGTGCAAGTATAAGAGAGCTAGGTGATTCTGAAAAAAGATGAAATTTTGTGTTTAAAAAGAAATTCCCATTCATTTCCAATGGAGAATCATGCCTATTTTGTTTTGGGAATAACTTTGGGAAAAATAGGAATTTAAACACCAAAAGTCATAGCACCTCTTTACCGATCGAGCCGCACGTTTTGATGTATATATTGTTGGGGTTTTCTCAAAGCTGTGAGAGGAGTTATGCGCCGAAATTTGGCAAAAGAGAATTGTAAAGTAAACACTAGAAAATTCCAGGGAAATTTTGAGTGCCACGGGGCTACTGCCGGGACGAGTACAGCAGAGAGTAGCACACAGAGCACAAGGCAGTAGGAATATACACTAACTCTGTGCCCGACACTACAGCGCACACACACACACACACACACAAAGACGCACCCAGACACACACCTGCCTGGCCTGCATTTGAGCAGTAAGAGTGTCAATAACTAATGCTTCCACTCTAACTTTGAAGAAAAAGTGATTTCCACTCTTCGTTTGACTGCTAATACTTTGAAAAGTTTACATGTTATGAAAACGCAACTTAGTGTTTTGAAGAGAGCACAAGTTTTCCTTCGTTTTAAAGTTTGAATCAGAGAGGACAAATTTGACTCCGTTTTAAAGTTTGAATGACGTTTCTACCTGCACGTATGAGAGAGCTAGGTGACTCTGAAAAAAGGTGAAATTTTGTGTTTTTAAAAAAAAATTCCCATTCATTTCCAATGGAGAAATCTCCCGGTTTTTTGGGAATAACTTTGGGAAACTTTGGAATTTCAACACCAAAAGTCATAGCACCCTTCCCCCGATCGAGCCGCACGTTTTGATATATATATTGTCGGGGTTTTCTCAAAGCTGTGGGAGGAGTTACGCGCCGAAAAACGGCGGAAGAATAATAATAATAATACTAGAAAATTCCAGGGAAATTTTGAGTGCCACGGGGCAACTGCCAGGACGAGTACAGCAGAGAGTAGCACACAGAACACAAGGCAGTAGCAACATGCACTAACTCTAAGCACTACACTACAGCACTTGACGCTTCACACATACCCTGTATTAGCACACAACATAGTGTATACAAACACACACACACACACACACACACCTGCCTGGCCTGCATTTGAGCAGTAAGAGTGTCAATAACTGATGCTTCCACTCTAACTTTCAAGAAAAATTGACTTCCACTCCTCGTTTGACTGATCATACTTTTAAAAGTTTACATGTTATGTTAAAACAGTTTAGTGTTGTGGAGAGAGCACACGTTTTCCTTCGTTTTAAAGTTTGAATCACATTTCTATGTGCAAGTATGAGAGAGCTAGGTGATTCTGAAAAAAGATGAAATTTTGTGTTCAAAAAGAAATTCCCATTCATTTCCAATGGAGAATTATGCCTGTTTTGTTTTGGGAATAACTTTGGGAAAAATTGGATTGTCAACACCAAAAGTCATAGCACCCCTCCCCCGATCGAGCCGCACGTTTTGATGTATATATTGTCAGGGTTCTCTCAAAACTGTGGGAGGAGTTACGCGCCGAAATTTGGCGGAAGAGAATTGTAAAGTAAACACTAGAAAATTCCAGGGAAATTTTGAGTGCCACGGGGCTACTGCCGGGACGAGTACACGATTTATTTCCAGTGTTCAAAAGTCACCCTGATCATATAACACTAAGTAACTTTTACTGTGGCAGTATTAAGTACATCTTACTGGTCAGTATCAAGTGTAACAGTAGCACACAGAGCACAAGGCAGTAGCAACATGCACTAACTCTATGCACGACACTACAGCATTTGACGCTTCACACATACCCTGTATTAGCACATAATATAGTGTGTACAAACACTCACACACAAAGACACACAAAGACACACACACACACACACACACACACACCATACCTGCCTGGCCTGCATTTGAGCAGTAAGACTGTCAATAACTGACGCTTCCACTCTAACTTTGAAGAAAAAGTGATTTCCACTCCTCGTTTGACTGCTCATAGTTTGAAAAGTTTACATGTTATGTTAAAACAGTTTAGTGTTTTGGAGAGAGCACAAGTTTTCCTTCGTTTTAAAGTCTGAATCACATTTCTATGTGCAAGTATAAGAGAGCTAGGTGATTCTGAAAAAAGATGAAATTTTGTGTTCAAAAAGAAATTCCCATTCATTCCCAATGGAGAATTATGCCTGTTTTGTTTCGGGAATAACTTTAGGACAAATTGGAATTTCAACACCAAAAGTCATAGCACCCCTCCCCCGATCGAGACGCACGTTTTGATGTATATATTGTTGGGGTTTTCTCAAAGCTGTGGGAGGAGTTACGCGCCGAAATTTGGCAAAAGAGAATTGTAAAGTAAACACTAGAAAATTCCAGGGAAATTTTGAGTGCCACGGGGCTACTGCCGGGACGAGTACAGCAGAGAGTAGCACACAGAGCATAAGGCAGTAGCAACATGCACTAACTCTATGCACGACACTACAGCACTTTACACTTCACATATAATGTTAGCACACTACATAGTGTGTACAAAACACACACACAAAGACACTAACACACACACACACACACCTGCCTGGCCTTCATTTGAGCAGTAAGAGTGTCAATAACTGTGTTGTGAAGAGAGAACAAGTTTTCCTTTGTTTTAAAGTTTGAATCACATTTCTATGTGCAAGTATAAGAGAGCTAGGTGATTCTGAAAAAAGATGAAATTTTGTGTTCAAAAAGAAATTCCCATTCATTCCCAATGGAGAATTATGCCTGTTTTGTTTCGGGAATAACTTTGGGAAAAATTGGAATTTCAACACCAAAAGTCATAGCACCCCTCCCCCGATCGAGCCGGACGTTTTGATGTATATATTGTTGGGGTTTTCTCAAAGCTGTGGGAGGAGTTACGCGCCGAAATATGGCAAAAGAGAATTGTAAAGTAAACACTAGAAAATTCCAGGGAAATTTTGAGTGCCACGGGGCTACTGCCGGGACGAGTACACGATTTATTTTTTTCTTATGAATGTACTTTATTCTCAACTTAACGTTCTTGAAAATATTAAGTTAATGTTATTATCACATTTAAGCATAAATAATATTTATTTAAACTTATAAATTAAATTCTACTTCATTTTTTCCACCGACAGGAACATCACTGTAATGAAATTATTAAGTAAATCTTCAAATCATTTATTTTAAATTACTTAGTTGTATGAAATTATATTATGTACATTTTGTTCATCTTCTACTGATAAATGTTAAATCTTTTTATAAACCACGAATCATATAACTACAATACAATACAATAAACCTATTTATTGTGTCCACAGTAAACATGAATTAATCCATTCAAATGAATTAGCTCAGTTAACTGGCAAAACAGACAGACAGGTAGAATTAGCCAATCACAAAAAGGTAGGTCAGTTCAGCCAATCACTAAAAGGTAGATCAGATTCTGCCCAGCAACAGGTTGCCATGGTCAGCTAAGGCCCTGCGGTTGCTATGGCGATTTCAGGATCTGCCTTGAAAAATGTCTCAAAATTCTAAAAGATTTGGCTTCTGACAAGGTCCCGAACAATTGCAAACTCTGAGAAAACCGTAACTTAACACACACACAAACATAAATGTGTATCTATCTATCTATCTATGTATCTATCTAATAGATAGATACATAGATAGATAGATAGATAGATAGATAGACAGATAGATAGATAGATAGACAGATAGATAGACAGATAGATAGATAGATAGATAGATAGATAGATAGACAGACAGATAGATAGATAGATAGATACATCAATAGATAGATAGATAGATAGATAGACAGATAGATAGATAGATAGATAGATACATCAATAGATAGATAGATAGATAGATAGACAGATAGATAGATAGATAGATAGATACATCAATAGATAGATAGATAGATAGATAGATAGATAGATAGATATATAGATAGATAGATAGATGACAGATAGATAGATAGATAGATGTATTCATAGATAGATAGATACAAAGAT